>NW_022280033.1:5383595-5394302 GCF_004355925.1 Anarrhichthys ocellatus | reverse complement strand
TATATATATATACTGTATATATATATATATACTGTATATATGTATATATGTATATATATATATATATATATATACATGTATATATGTATATATATATATGAATTAGCAAAGTAACTATATTTGGAATGAAAAATGAAAGAAACACTGAATGTTTGCAGTGTTAAATGTAGATCTGCTGTGTGTGTGTGTGTGTGTGTGTGTGTGTGTGTGTGTCATGGCTCACATCTTCCACTGGACGTAGAACTGCAGTGAGCTTCCGTTGGCAGGTGGACTCCAGTGCACAATGTTTTTATAGTCCACGGAGTCAAACCTCACCTGGGTGGGTGGAGCGAGCGTCACTGGAACTGAGGAAGTAATTGATGACATGATGGTTTATGAGGAGATAGAAGCATCAACTGAGGTTATTAGACAGCAGCTCTTAAGTAAACAACAAAAAATGATTTATAAACAGGACGATAAAACATAAAAAATATGAAAATAGGATTTGGAATTACTATCATTAATAGGAGTAGTAGTAGTATAGGAGTAGTAGTAAAAATGGGGGGGGGGGGCATGACAGCCAGTACTCCAACTGTACAAACTAAAGAAGGTGCATCCATTCCAAATAGCTTCTATATGGGCTCTGAAATTATATTTAAAATGAAATGTTTGGTGGGACGGAAGAGATTTCCTGAGTCTTGTTGTGATTCTTGAAAGATTCGTATTAGAAAGATGTCGATCACCTTTTAGCAAAAACTATCTGTGGTCATGGTGGTTTGTCTTAAGGCTAGGGTTAGGGTTACAACTATAGTTAGATAAATCAAAGCTGATTAAATCAAGGAAGAATAAAAGGGTTGTGTCCACATTCAAATACTGCAGTTTCTATTGTACATTATAGTTTTTGGATCAGGGAACTTTCAAAGACAAGAAAAGGAGAATGAAAATAATTTTCCTTGCAAATGTTTTTCAAGAATTCAGTCATCTGTCTGGTCAGAAGCAGTACTTTGTTTCTCCCCACAAAGACTTTCACACTGCAGCCTCCTCAACGTGTGCCATTGTTCCTGACAACACAGCGGCTTGTTTTTCAAACTTGACACGTAAAATTGTACCTTGAAATCTCAGAGCTCATGACACACTCGAGTTACTCTCCTGAACCAGCCTTAATGTCAGTCAAAGTTCTATGTTTCTGTTTCTTTGTTCTTGTCTTGTTGGCGATTGATAATTACTGAAGTTTTTTCTAATTCTTACTGACGTCTTAGAGAGATTTAGAGTTAAAGAACTGTTTGTTGTACTAAACCCTCACAATATGTAACATCATTTGTGATTCCCTTACTTCAGTGTAAATCAAGTCCTGTTCTGTTGTTTCTCACATTGTTCTGTTGCCTTATTATATCTTATAAGAGTGTATTCGTGAGTTATGTTAGTAGTTGGTCTGTTATATTAAAGACCAATACATTGAAAGTTACACTCCTTGATTTCGTGATCTTTAAATATGTGAAGGTCCTCTCAGCTGAGCGCTTTTAAAGTGATTTTAAAAACATGAACAACTTCTGAGAAAGAAATCTGTGTGACGTTGAAATCAAATCAGTCAGACAAGAACAATCCATATGTCATAAAACATGTATCGGCGGTTACCTTGAGCTGTGACACAGACGCCCAGGTTCCCCAGCAGCACGGCTCTGAGCAGCAGATCAGTCATGGCGTTGAGGCAGTTTGAGGACGAAAGACGCACTGGACTGATGCTGCAGGCGACACGGCCGCCTTTAACATGCCATCAACTTCCTGTTTTTAAATTCAATTATGCATGGACTATATATGGCATTTCTGACACGACCACGTTCTGTCATTCCCCCTCTGAAAGCTGACCACCACCACCACTTACAATACAATTTGAACTATGTATCAGCAAAACTAGTAACAAAACAAGCCCACTTGAAATCCTGTTCAAATAAAATATGCATTTTTCTCTTCATGCATACATCTCATACATTTCTGTCATGTGCGAATGAGAAATCTTTGCCTAATTTGCCAGAATTTTTGGACACAAAAGACACAAAGCTGTACTGCTTTGCTGATATTACACCTCAGAGCTAAATATGCCTCCTCATACTTTGGATTTGACTGACATTTCTTCTCAAATTCACATTTTAAATAATGTAAAAGACGGCATGCATGTTCTCCAATAGTCCTTTTTCACAGCAAACATTTTGACTTCTTATAATACACACAAACAGTGAGCCAGCCTGCACAATACCCGGACCCTGAAAATAAAGCAGCTAAATGTAATTCAGCCATAATTTGTTTTATTATTTCATGAAACAGAGCCCATTAATACATTCTTCAAATGAAGCTCTGTGAGTTCTGTGAGGACGTATTTCTCGTAACAGTCGTGTTTGTTTGTTCTCTGAAGGTCAGAAGGAATGCCACACTGTTCTGCTTCAGGTTGACACAGTTACAAGTATTTGTTAGTTGAACGATAACCATCAACTGCCCAAACATTTGACTGGAAACCAACAGTTTACTGGAAATGTGTTGCGTAATGACGCTCAGTGACAACAGAGAGAGGGAGAGAAAGGAAGAGTGACATCTTATCTACTTTTTTCCCTCACACTTTATGGTTCCACTTCGTGTTAATTATTAACTATATTGTTAATGGGTTTATAAATATCTACGGAAGCGGATGTGATTATATAATCATTGTTCTGCAAAACCTTAAAATACATCATGACTGCAAATTCAAATTCAGATTTTCTCATTACAGTTGGACTGAACTTGATCAAGTGTACATTTGTTTTTAATCACATTTTTTAACTTTTAACAGATTTAGTTATATTCTTATCTGTCATGTTAATTCAGTGTAACTTTGTAGCACTTTTATACCATGTTAGTAAAACTTGTACATCCTGGTCCCACAGCATTAACGCAGTTTAGGTGACTTTTAATCACCCAAAGGATCCGCACCACACTGTGATTAATGATTCCCAGCCCGGGGCACATGTGTAGATATAGGGTACATACTAATCTTTAAAACATAGTAATTAGTATTGGAATAAGAAATGTTTCCACATATTGAGTGGACCTGTAATAACAGGGTGAACCAGCACTCAATGGTTCAACTCCCGGCCCAGGGGACCTTTGTTGCACATTATACACCTTTCTCTCACTGACTTTCAGAATAAAGGCAAAAATGCCAAAACATAGTCTCAACAAAAAATAGAGTGTGCGTGAAAACTTACCCAGTGAGCTGAGAACTCTAAACAGCTAAAAGTGGTCACATTGATAGCTGGAGTAATGGATACATGAATCTAAATGTTGGTTGTACACATGAACAGTGAAGCTGGAATACATAAAAGTAACAGCCAAACTGACCTAAACATTAAAGTTCAACTGTGAAAAAAACGTATTTTAACAGTATGAACCTTTGTAAAAGTATTATGTGAAATCACATCCAGGTTGAATTCAGTTCAGGTGAACACATGTTGAACATGAGGAGCGGTGTTGATGGTGTTGTACTTGATCTGACAGGGCTGTGGGAGTATATCGGACAAAGCTGGGGCGGCTGTGGCTTAGTGGTAGAGCCGGTCGTCCTTTAACCACAAGGTTGCCTATCCCCATCTCCTACTGTCCACATGTCAAAGTGTCCTTGAGCAACACACAAGTTGCTCCATGGGCGTTTCACAGCAGTTAAATATGGTTTAACTACTGTAGATTACCAGAAACCCTGCAAAACAAATCTGCAAACCAGATACCAAGAACGATTTGAGGATACACACCTAATAGTGAAGTCTGTTACTGGAAACAAAATAGGTCTCCCTACTCCCACACACACAGGCAGCAAAGAGGAAGGAAACATCCCGGACAGACATCTATGCAAACACACACAAAAGAGGTCTTCCTTGTCACTCAAATGACTGGTTTCAGAAGAAGGAACAACGTGGTTGCCCAAATGTCATGACACGCCATCGTGACATGTGTGCTTCTTCCTTTACATAGTAACGTGACAGCATCTGATGGAGTGATTTACATAGTGACAGTAGTAACTCAAGCTGCAATTCGGCTGATTCACTGAACTGAAATACCAACTTCCCTTCCTGAAGGGCATTTCACAGACAGGAATCTGGTGATGACAACATCAGATTGAAGACATAGATGTAAAACACCAGCTGTGGAAGAAGTATTCAGAGTAAAAGTATTAACGCCACACTGTAGAAGTCATCCAATTAAAACCTTATTTCCGTAAAAGTATTATCAGCTGGATTTACTTTAAAGCAAATGTATGTATTATGCAGCCTAATGGTTCCTGTCAGTGATTCACTATATGACACTGGATTCATATTGCTGCTGCATTAAAGTGAATGTTGCATTTGATTGCTGTACATGTTTACGGTGGGGATCATTTTAACTCCTTTGTATACTGTTGGGTAGTTTAATCTACAGCAATATATCATATTCTATAAGATCATCATGTTTGTAGCGTCATGGTCCTCCTAGAACCATCCATCTCTAAAAAGTCAACTTTTTATGAGCTTAGAAACATAGTTTTCAGGTTTGTGACAATACATTTATCAGCTGATCCAAGAGGGTTTTTAAATATGCTTTAAAAATAAAAACGACTTTATTTTGCTTTAGATGTAGGAGAACGTTCTCAACACATAAAGGAACACTTGATGCTTCAGTTTATCAGATACATTCAAAATCCCTCAATTTAGAGATACAAACAGAAAAGGGCTGCGAAATACCTTTATCTTATTTTTTACTGAAAATATGTAACGCTACAAAAATGACAGAAGACAAACAGTAGTTTGCAGACACAAAGGGAAACATTATGTGGACAGATGCAGAGAGATCATATAGATACTGAGAAGGGATAATAAACAGCTAGGTATCCAAATCCATCAACACATTCAAACATCACCACGCTCAGACAATCACTACGGATGGAAATTAAATCAGTCCTTTCCAATTTGAAATTGGTGGACCGAAAAATGTACAAATAAAAGAACCAATTCCCCTTTTCATTGTCAGTATCACTTAAAATGTGTCGTGGGTTTACTTCCTGCCAGACTCTGTATTCAGCAGTGAGTATAAACAGATCGACCCTTTAACTTAACATCTGTATGTTTTAAGTTACTGAAAACAAAAAAAAGTTACATACAAAACATGAAGTGACTCAAAAACTGACTATGAAGCACGGACACAAGGCACAACACAAAGTCTAACAGATTGTGTAATGTAAACATCACTTCACTGGTGCAAGATCGCAGCTCATGAGCAACGTATTTGCAGTCCTCAAACTGCTTCAATGGATTTAAAGGCTGAGTGACACGTAAAATACATTTTCCATCCCGTTGTCCCCCAGCGTGATTTTTATCCCCCCCCCCCCCCAACCTTCCGCAGAGCGATACCATACAGGAGGAAACGTGTTTGGCATTAAGTGATTGAAGAATTGATTCATTTCTCCCTCGTTCTCCTCCTCCTGATCTACCAGCAGGAAAAGGACGCGTAAATAGGAAGCTCTGTATTTGTTAAGCCACACTCACTGTCAACGACACCCAGACCAAATATTACATTTTACTAAGAAAAAGGTCACATTATAGAAGTTAAAGAACGTCCGGTTCACTGCAACTTTAAGGTGCTACCAGCCTAACGACAAAACAAAAGGATTCGACTCATGTAGAAAACGCACTAGTGCAAATAAGCAAAAATGAAATTCTCAGTATTCCACAGAGATTACAGTATTGTATAGTCATGCTTGTGTGCATGCATCACAGGCAAATAGATGATAATGCATGATTAACAGATGTTTATGAAACAGTATGTAAATGTTATCACTGGTTAGTATTTCAGTACGGCTTACAGGAGATGCAGGACAGTTAAGTCCCTTTGAGTCGTCGTGTGGGATTCTGTGAGTGATAAAGCTGACTTAATCAATCACGATAATATAAAAGCGATTTCTCGGCTACTAGCAGTGTTAGGGATGATCTGTTTGTCGCGGCAGCGGAATTGAGCACAGGCTGCAAAGGATGAAACACAATTATCAGAAATTAAAAACATAATAAATGGACAACATCACTATCTATCATTATGCTGCTAACATGCTGCTGACTGATCTGATTTGGCACTTATTTTACAACGTCAAGGACATCCGACTGATGCAACTGTAGTTGCGATTGCTTTTCAGGAACATATTTCACAAAGGCTGCTTTGTTGTGCTGCTTTGAAAGATTCCTGTAAATAGAAAGAAAAATGTAACTGATGTGAAGCTGCCCTCACAAGAGGGATGTCTCTTATTCTGCTTTAAGCTGGCATTGAGACAATTTGTCAAGGAAACGACACAAACCAAACCACCAGAGATTTATAATCAAGACTGCAAGTCGCTGTTCAGTCATATTTGACCTACTGTCAAACGTTCAATGAGCCACAATGTTCAGAGGTTCCACCTTCAGCCACGGTAACCCTCCGTCACTTCATCTGGTGCCAACGTATCAAACACCGGGCGTTTCTCGTAACCAGTGGGGACCTCACTGGGGTATAGCGCCTCATCTTCTTCCAGGTCGTTGCCTGCCATGTACCCAGGTTCCTTATTAGTCCCTACCCCCACGTCATCAGACACACCTTCATCCTCGGTTAACATCCCGAGCGGCAGACGGAGCTCGGGCTCAGTAGAGGGGGGAACACAAGTTGTAAGTTCTTCCTCCTCTGCTGAAAGTAGAGGTGTGGGTGAGGTAGGCCCCACTTCTGGCACAAAGAACGTCTCGTGAACCGCTTCCGAGATCACCTGGATCAGTTTAGTCGGGAACGTCTTTGAGACACAAAGAGGAATTGTTAGATATGGGTTGAAATTTTAAAACCTGTTCCTTCAGCAGGTTTAAATTCTCTTAGCATATTCAAACCGAATAATTTCCATTTAAATGATCAAATAAAACCAGAGTTGGGAGGATGAACATACCACAGACGTTGGTAAAGAAGTAGTCGGCGTGGTCTGTTTTTGGTACACCATGTAGAAGACAAAACCAAACACAAGTAAGGCTGCCAACACGCTGCCAGCGATGATGAGGGGGATGTGATCTAGATGAAACAGATGTAAAATGTTAACAGAAGGACTCTAAGCCACAAACACACACAGTCTAGCAAGAGAGACCAGTGGTAGCTCTGACTCACAGTGGTGTAATCAAGGGGGGCTTTGTTACTTTAGCAAGATAAAAGCATGAACAAGTGTGTTAAAGGACTGCGAGTTAAACCGACCAATGACGAGGCTATTATTAGCACATCAATTCTTCAGTTATGGCCTAAAACTTGTTTTGTGTCCACAAAAGTCTGATCAGTTCTTCCTCAAGTCCAGGTGGACGTTTGTGCCAAATTTCAAACCAGGCATTTCTCAGATATCGCACCAGACTGACATACAAACGGACGTGTGGTCCGTATGTACGTACGTACGTACGTACGACAGAGACAATCAGAGAAAACGATGCTTCCGCTGGAGGCATAAAATGTTACTCAACAGCTTGGTGTTTCTTCTGGTGGCAGGAGGCAGTACTCTTGTGTGGCTTGAACTGATATCTTCTCCAGCTCTCCGCTCATCTTCAGACAGTGCTTCGTCTGTGCAGCATCCACTGAAATATGCTCCTCACACACACTCGTCTCACAGGAAAACGCGTGCTCCGTCTGCACAAACAACAAACAGAGACCTTTTCAAGAAAACCACAGACCACAGAGTGATATAGAGAAGTCATTTGTACCTATGATTGTAAGCAGTTGTACAACTACCAATAAAAAAATTAAACTACGTCAACAGACGTATTTTGTGCTTCTTGCCCTGCTAAACCAACTATCATTGTTTGATCAGTAACCATTACATGAGGAAACGGACAGGTCTTCAGCTCATTTTCTCATGTCTCATCAATGTCATGCCAAACTTTAGAAGGTGTAGAAGATGTTTGTGCAGTCTCACCTGGTTGATGATCACAACATCGTAATAAAATACAGAGAGATGGCTTTTCTTCCTCCTTGTTTTTGTAGTTAGACTGCTTGGCAACTTTTGGAGGTACACCAGCGAGGGATGTGTGAAGCGGAACAGGACAGTGCCCTCGTGTTGGGAGGTGACGTTAACTGATGGGAAGTCCACATTACCTGGAAACAAGAAAATGGCTTAATCGTAATCTCAATTTAAAGTCAACAAGAAAAAAAAAAGAAGGAGAACATTTCCTTTTTTACAACCTTCGTGGTCATTCAAGTATACATTTCAGAGTTTACGTGGTGCACCTGAATGCACCATGAAGTCCCCGATGGTTCCTACACGCTTTACCGTATTCAACCGTGTTGAGGTTCTAACTGTGGCGGTACCAAGGAGTGCATCCATTCCTCCACCACCTTCTCCTTCACACATCAGTGTCAGTCTGTGTATGACATGCCAGGTGACAGCCAATCAGAAAGCCCGTTACATCCCATGTGGCTAATTTACAAGAGCGTTATCTTGTTTTACCATCACGAGGCCCAAAGCGTCACGGAATGGCTAAATGCAGAGGCTAAAAGGAGAAGCTAGGTGACCAATAGCAGGCCGGTCACGTAAAGCAGGGAAACGCACCTGAGAATGGGAAGGGAAGTTAGAAGCTGCATTTGTTTATTCAATTTGTGGATCCAGTTTTTTATTACCGTTTTTAAACTGCAATACCTTTTTAATTTCATTATTTTTTTATTAATTAATTAATGTATCTTTAAATGATGTACTTAACTGACTGTTTTATTTTTTGTATATCCTGTTTTAATCTGAATTACTTTTATAGCTCCTCTTTATTTTAAATGTCAAATAATTAATTACTTGGTAATTAAGTCAATGTATTCATAGATTCACAGATCACAAGTTGTTATTAATCCATAAAATGCTTTACTACTATGTCAGTAACTCGTCCCAGATGATGAATGACTTTAGTGATCAAATGATTTTTCCTCCAGCGACACCATGAGGTTAACATTTGTGGTTGTGAGTGACATGTCTCAGAAGCTATTGGATGGATTGCCTGAAATTTGGTACACAAATTCATGTTTAGTCTTGTTATTGACTCCAAATGTAACCGGTATTGTTGTCAGGAATTTTTACCATATTTTTCTACACCCGGCTAATTTCTGTTTTCAGGAGACGCATTAGTGTGTGAACTCACTAATTCAGGTTCATCGTTCTAAAAAGTTAAATATTCATGGTGAGCTCAGTGACACCAATACTCACATATCTTCGTTGCTGGAGAGTCCATGAAATAGCTGAAATCGATTCCTTCAGAAGGAGCAACATCTGACTCATTCTGTCCAATCACGGCAGTCACGTCAAGAAGGTAATCAGTTTTTGGATCAGAGAGAGAGGACACGTCTAATTGTAGTGGAGCTGGCGGCTTCACCCAAATCTCCTGAGGATAACTGGGGAAACAAAATAAAACAAGTGTGACATTGTCAAGAGAAAATAATGAGCAAATAACTGAAATAACTTACTATAATCATAACATAATGTCTTAAGAAGTTTTAAACACGTTTAAAATAGTTATCAGCCTGCTTTACATGCATGTAAACAGTCAATAAATGCTCAATAACACAATGTTAATTGTTGGTTGCTAAAAGTAAATATTTTTTACATGAACATAATCAAACTTGTGATAAGCTATACTGTAAGGATATCTTTCATTTAATTAAGGACAAGTGTGTAGAATTTAGTGATATCCGATAGCTACGGTGTTTGATTTGTCCTTTCTGGGCCACCGTAGCAACATGGTGGTGCAACAGGGCTCATTCAACAAGTCTTAGTTCTAACAGGCAAACTGACTTTTATTAGGTTATGTGCACAAAGGAAAACACACTAACCCTTTGTTGGCTTCTGTTGATCCAATACTGATTTTGAATCGTAGCCCTGGTGAGAGCTGCTTGTAACTCCACCTCAGAACGTTGTTCATATTGTGGCAGTCCAGGGTCACGTTGGTCGGCGGCTCCACTGTGGAAACAGGGACACGAAACGTCAGACTGCAGACATCACAAGGCATTCAGATTTCACACTGGACGTCTTCAAAACAACAAAACAAGACAAGGAAATTAATATCAAACATAATTGTTATGCCGTAGGTGGAGCTCCCTTGCTGAACTCTAAACTTTAAATGAGTGGAAACAGAGAATCCCCCTCTTTACAGAAACACTTTTATTAACATTAAAGTCCCTTACAGACTCTCAGCTTAACCCTGCTACTACCCTTCTTCTCCATTGGTCTGTCAAATTCAGTGAGGCTTTGTATTGCTTAAAACTTCCCACTAGAGGGCGCTGCATGCAAACTGCTACGATACAATCCTGGCAAACCTCTTTTATGGGTCTATGTTCACCCCCCCCCCCAACCCCCCCAACAGCACGTACATACTTCCTCAAATTTAAAATAGCAGAGTACATAAAATAGCAGAGTACGTACAAAGAAGACAGAGTGTTTTCCCTTGTAGTACCCGCTTGTTAACTGGCCTTCACTTCAGGGCCGTGACTTACAGTTTAATGTCAATTCAGCATCTTACAAGAAGACCAAATGATTTCAATAGCAGTGCTGATCAGCTCCGGAAACAAGTTGTATTTTTATCCCGTGCATGTTTACACAAGCCTGACGATGTACCTCATGTTACAGGAAGCAGCCATGCCTCGTAGCATTGCACAATTACTGTTAAAAACACACACACACACACACACACACACACACACACACACACACACACA
>NW_022280033.1:5345137-5383585 GCF_004355925.1 Anarrhichthys ocellatus | reverse complement strand
ACACACACACACACACACACACACACACACACACACACACACACACACAGATTGAGGTAAAAAATATAGTAGTGTTTAGGATTTTTAATTTGGAAGACTGACTCTGGCCTGGTGTTGCATTTTAAAGTTCAATAAAAAAAGACAAAGGCTTCAAATCAAGCTTTTTGGACAAGCTCCTGAACACACCTTCAAAAACCTTTGGAGTCACCTCTGTTATCTCACAGATTAAGAGAATAAAAGCACATTTCAGTTTCAATTCCTCTGAACTCACATGTACGTGCATGCACGTGATCACATACACCCACACAATGACAGAGCGGCTCAGAAACAAAGTGAGACGTGAGAGTGAAAGACAAATCACAGATGAAGGCATGTGTACTGTAAAAGAATCGTTAACCGCAGGTGTCACGTTGGTCGCTGAGGGCGTCCACCACAAGGTAGCGTGAGACCAACACAAACGAAACCACACCAGTTCTCAATTTGAACTTCCGTTTTACCGTCTTGCAGTTTGATAGCTTTAAATCCAATCGGAGAAAGAATGTATTAACACTAGGGAATATATTTCCTGGTATAATGATTTACATTTATACACACAACCCCATTGCAAACGGCACAGAATAAAGCACAACTTTAGATACAGTAAAACAATATTCAAATGGCAGTTTTCACAGCTCCTTTACAGTTTCCATCTTAAGTTTAGCCATTCAAAATTAAATTTGGGGAACAGATTTAAAATCAACCAATTACAAAAAGGTCAGAATGTCAATTTTGGGAATGAGGTCAACCCCCCAGCTGAGGAAAAGTAGAAAGTATTTACTAAACACTGAGCATGTTTAGAAGTGTGTAGAAGTGAAGCAGATCAGTCACGAGGACAGAAAACAGAAGCAGCAGCAAACATGGCTGACAGATTTATGCACACAAAACAAAAACGTCTTTTAGAAGCAGGAAGAGAGAGCAAACCGCTATCAGATGTTAAAAAGGAGGTCAGTGGTGATGGAGGAAGTCCAACAATGTGCAATGAAACAAATATGAGCCAAAAAAAATAAATAAATAAAAAGATTGTGTGCAAAATAAATGAGCATTCAAGTACAATATGTTTCTAGTACTTCTTGATATTAATAATAATTTGAATGTGTCCTTTTTTTATTCATGCTTCGTGTTCCTTGTTATTTTTTATTGTTATCTTTATATGGCTGACTGATTTTGCATCTAATTGGGAGTTTTGTTGAGAAAATGACAGTAAAGCTTTCTTACAGTTTAAAGTCAGAATGAGAATTCAGTTCAACCACAGCAAACACACGCTGACGTCAGAAGTGCAGAAGACAGTAGAGGAGGTGGACAGAGCACCAGAGACACAGACACAAAGATATAATCACACACACATCAAGGAAACATTAAAACATCACTGACAACGTGCAATCATGCATCAATTATTTACACCACGGCTACATTTTAACACATCACTTGACGATAGTGATCTGCACAACCCACATGGCTTCCTACCGTGTCTCATTAAACGAGTGAGCCGAGGATAGTTTTCACTGCAGACATGTGGACTTGTAGCATGAAAAGCACAAGTGTAACTACCGACATCAATAATGGCTGCATTCCATTTAGGTGTATAACTACCAGACTGGTTGGGCTGATGATGGCACTACACTGTAAATAGAGATTCAGAAAGCAACTCCACCACTGCTCAGATTTGAATGCAGTGTTAAGTAACAAGGCAAGTGTTGACATGTTTAGGCGGCCTTGTTCGGTATTCATACTCATCTTGTCTTATTGTATGCAAATAACAACAGACTAGCCAACGTACTGTATGTCAGCAGTCCCCTGGTTGGTTGGTGTGAAGGATATGGTATTTTCCAATAAAAACTCGATACTTATTTTGTTATTATGTTGTTTTTCATGTCACAGATGAAGCCCAAAGTTCTCTAAGACAGATACAATTGTAATTTGAATCAGGAACTCAGTAATCAAAGAGTCAGAGCACCGACAAGATCATGAACCTAACCAGACATCTGATGGGAGCGTTCAGTTTTTTTATTTATTTATATATAGATTTTAGTAATCGGTCAACTTGACGATTATTTTCCCGATTAATCTTTGGTCTAGAAATGCAAAAAAAACAAAAGTCCATCACCAACGTATAGATGTTTGATACCGAGCCTTAATAATGAAAGTTTCGGTCAGGCTGATGAACTGATAACGTCTCAATATGTCGTTAGCTCTTTGTTCATTGTCCACGCTTTCATGTCAACGGTCCCGACAACAAGCACTGTGGTGACGTATTAGGTGAGACGTGACTCTTTAAGGGAGAACCTATTCCAAGGTATGAATGAAAGGAAACTCAAGGACAAAGTTTACGCTCTCTTTGAAAGTCCCACTCAGGGCGACACAAGTCGTGCTATTGTACAAGGTGACTCATCCCGATTGTCTCATAATACACGTACATATCCACACACACACACACACAACAAACCAATATCCGTCTGAAAATAACGCATAATAAGTGAGGGATAAGTCACAGCAAGCTGTATTTATATGAACCCGAGAGAGTGAGCAGGGCCCCGATTCGAAGAATAAAAACTAAGCATTTGAATACTAATTTGGACGTTTTTTGGCAAAGCTGTAGGAGAGCGCTCCTAAGATCTCACCTTAATTAACAGGTAACATTCACACTGTAAATGGCATATTCGGAAATTTGTATTAATTTTGTAATAATATTTTTGCATAACCATGTTGAGTTATTTGGCTATACACATGCAATACACATTATATAGTGGTGCTTTTCTAATTTGACCACTGTCTAATAAATCCTACATGATAATAGAAAATGCAGGTTGGTGTAGGAGACTTAATAAATCACTCTCACGTCCCACTCTGAGGTCAGAGTTGGTTTAGTCACATGTTACTTGTTAGTGCGATTCAAAACAGGCCCACATAAATCAAGAATGTGTCAACATCAGGTGGGACAAACAGCACTTCAAAGCAGGTAAAATGATTGAAATGCTTTCTCAGTGGCTACTTTTTAAAGGATTTAAATTCCCCTCACATTTTATCACTTCATGTGTGACCGTTTGTCACACTGTTTGTACTGGGGCTGCACTGGGACAGTACGTGATTTAGACAATACAAACGTACAGAGACAGATGTACGTTTGTAGAAAAATACATGACAAATGGGTCAATACGTTCATGTTCTATTAAATCAGTGTTGCCGATTCATGTCATTAATTCCTGTGTTATTAATAGGGCTGCAAGTAATAATCATTTATATTTATTAATAAGACATAGACAAGCAGAAAATACTGACAACTGAGAAGCTGGAATAAGGGAGTGTTTGGATAGTTTTGTTTGAAGATTATCTTTACCGCCTAACAAAAAGTTATTGTTTAAAAAGATGACAAGCGGTCCTTCATGGAAGTCAAGAACAATAAGCTCAAACTAATCAAATGACCAAATACCAAATGTGTGGTCTGCACATCAATGTATTCTTAATGCAGTCAGGGTGCATTAACGTTTGTATTTAGAGCTGTTTTCTGCTGATAGCATCACCAAAAATGCATTTAAGCATCAAGTGCGTTCCAGCAATTCCCTCGGACTGCAGAGGATCGATGCACGTCTGCTTAATGCCTCTTTAAATGGCGTTTGGTGAAGTTCCAGAGTCATAAGAGTTTTTCCCCCCCTCATATCTCTCAGCAATGACATAATTAGATGCATTAGTAGCTACACTAGCCTGTGCACAACATCTAACGTGAGAGGATAGAGCTAATGTCAGGTCAGAGGGGAGAATTAATAAGGTAATGAGCATCTTCCTGGTTGCAGCTAAATCCATGTGGCACTTCGACGTCGACCGCCCAAGTTTCAAATCCTGTTTCTAGACTTCAGCATTTTGTCCCACGGCCATTTTTAGAGACTTTTCTGTGTTACTTATATGACAAATGAAGCAAAATGCCAAAGATTAAAGAACTGTACATCATTTCATCTATTTCTAATAAGATATGAACATAAGTGTACCACAGTACACAATACTCCAGTTAATATCGATGTCTAAAGGAAACATGCATGTATGTTTGGCTTCTGCAGGATTTGACTCCTGCATTTGGTTCTCCAAACAGAAATCAACAACTTTGCAGAAATGCATTACACAAACAAAGTGTCTTGGGTAATACTGAAAAGTACAAAGAGGAAATACTGAAAAGTACAAAGAGGAAATAAAGAAAACCACAAAGATATGAACTTTGCAGTTTGTTCAAGCAATCAGCCATATTTGAACTGAAAGGAATCCACCCAATGTTCACAGGAGTATGATGTTTGACAGTTAATGGTTGAGTAGCATGTTGAAAGGTTATCTGGGGTCAAATGGTCACAAGGTAACGTTACACAGTATATTTAAGTATACTCAGGCATACTGTACAGTTGATGTGGACAACTTCAACCAGCTGCAGCTTCACAATACCAGTCTTTCCGGCAGTAAAAAGGTTGCCAACGGCATAATATAAGACATTATTTGAACCATAAAATGCCTTGTTTACACAGAAGAATGATCCCGTGTGTTGTTTAGTTGTTTACAGGAGTGGAGACCAGCGGTCCGTCCTCATCTCACCTCCTCATAATAAACTATCATCTTAAATGATGTGACACATTAGGGTTAATTCGGCTGCACAGAAGTGTTGAACCGGACTAACGTTACGATGTAAACGCCCTAAAGTCAGATCCATGTATACGCACGCTAGTAACGTAGCGTTAACTTACCGTAGGCCAACGCAGCGTGTGACCACACGAGAGAGAGGAAAACGGAACGAAATTTAACAAAATCCATATTTAACAGGCGATCCCGATGCTCGTTGTTTTCTTTACTCGAAGTGAGCATGAAACGGACACACTACGTAATCTAATGGTTCATTGGGAAGCTGTAGAGAAACAACAACAGCAGGCTGAGCAGCAGCAGCGCTTCTCCCACATTCACCAGCTTCACGCCCGCTGATCCAAGAGCGGATGTGTGACGTTCACTGCCCTTCCAAACCTCGTAAATCAGCACTTCCAAATACAAACTATGCCAATGTTGATTGTTGCTTGATTAGAGAAATGAAGTGGCTGAAAGATGATTTACAAACAGCACAAATAAAGAGACAAATACACACAATTCATGTTGTATTTGTTTATTATTATTTTTTGCTTTCAGCTTTGTGTTGCAAGGTATTAGCTCAAATAGTGTTTAAACATATGTATACGCTTATTATTAAAGAAATCTCAAATGTATATCTCTATCCGTGAAATACAACCTAAGAGAGTAAAGCTACTTAATTCTGAAGAAGAGAAAACTCGTCGGTATCATACTTGGCATATGCTACAAGAGAAAAAAGAGAAAACAGCAACAAAAAAACACAAGAAATAGCAAACCACACATCGGGTTTACCATAATTTACTGCCAACGTTGCTCTAATAAATCTTGAAGTCCGACAGGGTTTTTCAAGTTGTAATTCTGCTATTTCCGACTGCACTTGAATGCAGCTAGCGTCTCTATCACGTTACTGGGAAATTACTGGGTTTTCCCAGCAGTCTTTCTCCTCATTTTCTGTCGGGAAATTGTGTTCAGTTTACTGACAGATACATGATTAAATAGACCTCCTAAGCAGTCCGACTTTCTCTTAGCCCAACAGAACTACATATTTTAAAATACAATTTAGAAAATGCTATTAAAGCATACTTTTGGCTGTGAGACTGACCATATATGAGATTAACAAAAAATGAATAAACAAATATTAGTACATCTCTAGGTACCTTTATCTCAATAGAACAAGCCTAATTGATCTATGGGATTCTCTCTGCTTCAAGTCTGTTATAGGAACATTTGTCTGCAGTACTTGAGGCTGAACTCAGCCTGCACTTGGAGTGAGTTACAGCTTCCTTTGTGGGATACATCCCCCAATCTGACGTCAGCTGGATGTGGGATTTTTCCTCCCCATCCCAGCCTCAAGCTAACGCATTCACATGTCAGCTCTTCAGCAGCAACTCGAGGTAAGTCACACATCACAAAACTGGGAAACTTACTGAGCTTGTACAGCATTGATGACCATTTAGTGTGGGCTTCTTCAACAGCTGGTAAATTGTATGTTTGTGACCTGTAGTTAGTCCGTAAAAGGCAAGAGAAAGCCGAGCCTTGCTTAACAGTATATTCTCATGTTACATTACATTCCTGCATCTGTGTTATGTAATAGAAACATTCTCGGGAGTCTGTTGTGATGGAAAACTGCAAAATGTGTCGCAGATAAACACTTCAACTGCTTATGATGCTGGATTGACTGAAGGATGTCGCTTGTCATCCTGTGAACTTCTGGCATGTTTTCTTCTGAGAGTAAAAAGAAAGACAGTGAATGTTTTAACGGGGCAAACTTCACCCCTGACCTACAAAACTTAAGCCTAATGTTTGAGGTTTAAATCACCTCAGGTCCAAGTCAGGGATTCCTAAACCAGATATGTGGTCAGACGCTCATTTATTTTTATCTTAGTGGGCGGACAGTCTAAAGCCAGGACACAGAAAGTATGTACTCGTGAAAAAAGGAAGTGTGGCGTTAACAGTTGTTGGTCCTGCGGGAAAAACAAAGAGCAGCACTCCATCTTCATACATGTCCTCTGAGCCGGGCTGAGCAAGGGGGTCTTGACCGTAAGACTGAACTGTTGTACTGTATGTTGCCACTCACTGTGGTTTAACGCTGGTCATCATCTTCCTCATCTTCCTGTCTGCCTTTTGCTCTCAGCATTAGTTGGCATATCAACAAACCATCATATCCATCAGCAATAGATTTCATTGAATGAAAAAGCTAATTGTCTCCTGGGTAGCTTATTTACCGTACACATCTGATTGATATCTCTTCTCATCAAATTCAGAGCAAGACAGCAAAGAAGTTTATTTCCCAAAAATCTCAAACTGTTGCTTTAAAGTAAGTCTTTGAACAACGAAATAAGTTTGTTCATGCCTACTACACATTTTATGTTTATCTGACTGCAATATTCTGTATATTGGAGACCAAACCAACAAAGTTTTCAACTTCCCCAGCCTGTCTGTGGCTTAGACTCAAGCCTAGGGAAGATCTTTAAAAATGGGTCACAAATGTTACTCAAACAGCAGTAAGTGTTAAATTTGTGTTCATATTTGGTAATCTAGCTTGACAGCCTCTTTTTCATAATGAAAAAAAAACAATTCTTCAGAGAAATAAGACATTTTTTTGTAGCAAGCAAAAACTCTCTTACAGAAAAGTAAAGAAACCTATAAAGCCCATATCAACTTCACTGACCCGCTGGTGGGTCAGTAAGTACAAACTCATGCTGTGCAGCCAAACGATGTTCAAACCCACAAAACTGTGGAGATTAAATTGAAGATCCCAAAGTTTCCAAATCTTTTAGGGTGAATCTTGTGCATAAACGATGCACAATTCATTGACAATATTTCCATTTCATTACATGGTGCAGCCGTCTTGTGTTTTAATATTTCATTCAGTGTTAACATTATAAAGCTTCACTGATGAGCTGAAACAAACAAATACTTATTACGTATGATACTGTCAGACAATGTGGAATAAAAGGATTTTTCCTACTTTAAGACAAAAGAAAAGGGGGCTAATCTGGATGTTAAATATATTCTAGATTATAATTCACTTCTGTTTATTTGTCACAAAAAGCCAAAAGGAAGAATGTAGCAGTCAACTCTGTGCTAGTTTCAAAATGAGGCAGAAAGTCTGATTCCTGCCCTGATATTATTGCCAAACCAGAGAATCTACCCAGACCTTTGTCAAGGCCAAGCTTTCAAAACAATGTTTTCCCTGGAATCTTGAAGCGATTTCCACAGTTATAATTTTCTAAATGTGTGTTATGTGAAATTCAATGTGGGCTCCCAGTGCCAAACATTGTATCCTGAAGTGCAGGAAGAACACACCCATCACAGAGTGTGTGTGCGTGTGTGTGTGTGTGTGTGTGTGTGAGATAAAGGACTGATCCAAACCAGCTGTCAGTGTGTCCACATCCCCTCTCTTCGAGACAATACTTCATGGATTAGAGACACATGGGGTGCGACCTCAGAACATTTTACTCCAGTATCCAATAACAAGAATCTCCTGTGTGAAAGTTGACCGAGACTGAAAGAGGGCGAGGTTTGTCTACATGGCCCAAGCATTTTATTTTCATATAAACATTTCACTCAGTCATGCTTGATTTAACCGGCAAATTGACTTTTACCTCAACAATGTCAAGAATAATAACTGTTGTCAAGTTCATTTTCTAAAGAAGCAAAATGGTTGAAGTCAGAAGTTGTTGTTCAGATTAACTGAAGTAAAAGAAGCTGAAACATGGTGAGGAAAAATGTGTTACCATTTGATAAATTATATAAAATCCCTCATAGAATGCAGCAAAGAGCAATGGAAGACATTAAGATCCTTAACTTAAAGGGGAACTCCACCGACTTTACCCTTCATAGTCTGTTTACAGTTCTTGGGAAGCATACAGCATATGAAAAGTGTTGTATTAAGCCTTTTGTGACTTCAGAGTGAGTTGTGCAAAATCTGATATGTTGCCATAAGTGATGTCACTACCCAACTCAATATAAAGTGAGTACAATCAGCTCCACCTCTAACAGCTACGACATTCAAACTTACACATCAATGCGTCATTAATAATAATCCAATAATACGTATTTATTTCTTCTTATTTTATTTATTTATCTATATATGGGACTGTGCACATCGATCTACATTTGCTTACACAGCAAAAAGTGACAAATGATAAAAGTCAATGAAATAAAGAGCGATAAGAAACTGGAAGAGATTTAACGCATTGTCCGAATATATTTGTACTTTTACCTATAAGTATAATTCTAAATGCAGAACTGTTACTTGTCACAGAGTATTTAAACATTGTGGCAATGCTCCTTTTTCCTACTATTACTAGTACTTCTTCCACCACTAGTTTTCACACAGACCAAAACTTTATATGCAGTAAATGCAGTGTGATGAAAGTCAGTTGGAGATTAAGGGGTTTGATCTTAGCGGTAGTGTGTGTGTGTGTTTCTCTTATTTATTACTTTCTTTCTGATATTGAATGTTTTCTTTTCTATAGGCTCAGGTATATGTACCTGAACACCTCATATCATCACATCCACACATCAACACCAATCAAAATGCTGCCTGAGACTCTCCTCCAGCAGTGATGCCTGCCGTCAGCCCTCCCACCCCTCTCCTCTGTGTGCTGCTCTGTGTGTCGGTGGCTCTGCAGCGCTCTGACCTGCGTCTGGCTTACGTGACCCACAACAGCTTTTTCTACTACTCCTGCAGCCAGGACCCGCAGCCCTGCAGCGTCTCCTCACTTACAGACTGCAGATGCAAGGACATCCAGGTTTCCACGCTGCACCACCCGCAGTCGCACTCGTCCCCCGTCTTCCGGATGAGACGTTTAACGGTTTGGTTCACGTCGCCATTAAACACGGCTCGTCTGCTCAACAACTCCGAGGTAAGACACCTCACTCTGATTCACTGTGGCCCCGGAGGATCTGAGCCACCCTCTTCTTCCCTGGAGGGACATTTTGCCGTGCAGCACCTTGAGAGGCTGACAGTGGTGAACCTGGAGAAGATGCCGGTTCACCACTGTCCAGATGCAAACAGAGCCTGGAACATAGACTCAAACAGTGACCCTGACAGAGATAATGGTGCTCACCTTGACACAAATAGATACAAGAAGGATAAAGACACAAACCTGGACATGACTGTGAAGAGAGATTCCTTGGATTTGTCCTCGCTCCAGTGCCAAGACATCTTCCTGGGCAGGGAGCTGGGAGCACCGTTTCACGAACAGGCCAGACTGGGAATCATCCACAGCTCCGTGCTGGAGTGGGGAGCAGTGGTCAAAGCCTACACGGTTCAGACACACATAGACAATGACGGCGTGCTGCCGTTCCCTGATCTCCACCTGCCAAAATTACCAGAGACATCTGTCATATATGTCAGCTTTGTGTACTGATGAGTTACTTTGCAGGAGGAAGATGATCTAGTGTTCAGGACCTGCAAACAATCACTTTCTTGCTCACCAGGGATCCTACATTTTGGATTATAATTTGAGTCTTTTTTCTTGCAGGCCTCCGATTTACTAAATAAATAGATAACTCCAATGTAAACACAGGATTTTGCACACACACGCAAACCCAAGCAAAACTAAATTAGATTATTCTTATCCTATAGATTTAACCGTCATTTTCCCAAGTGGCCAGATAACTTTGCACAGCTGTTTATCAGCATTACAAATATATATCAACTAATGAGGGACCAGAGTAGCCTGCCAACCCCCTCCAGCTGACGTGTTTTTTGTTTTTAAATGTTGGTTGTGAAATGGGTGTCTCTGTTAACCATTTATTTGCCCCTTGTTTTTCTACCACAAAGACAGAAAATGTGAGCGTCCACCATGAAGTGCATCCCACTGAAGCTCTGATCCGGTTGCTGAATTAACACTGAATATAAATCTGCTGCCTGTTATTTCAGCTTTTCATTTGTGCTTGACAGATGTAGCGACCGGTTTACTTGTAGGCTAAATGTCTTCGCTGGAGAGAGGACATTGAGCTTATTTGGTCTGTGTGCAGCATAAATCCCACCAAGCTCAGCTCTGGCATTCCTACAGCTGACCTCTGACCTCTGTGAGAAAGAAAGGAGAGACTTTCTCCTCTGGGATCGATTAATCGTCTTAAATGTGAAATGCAATGTTTGGTTCCAGGATTCGACCACAAGATGGCAGCAGATACATTTCAGTCAAAGAGGAAGACGTGAAGGGAAGTGTTTCAGAAGGACTGAGCTGACTGATAGCAGGAGGAAAAAACGTTTTTTGTTTTTTTTGTTTTTAAAGTCTACAACTCTTAAAAGAATCCAGCTAACCTTAAATTCAGCAAATATGTCGTGACGTATCTCAGCACTTTAAAAGCCTGTGAGGAATATTGTTTGTTAGGATGGAGGTATAAGAGTTAATGAATGATGGCATATTTATTTGTTTACAAAAATGAAATGAACAATTTCATCACTTGCATTTGTGTAAAACAGAAACAGAAATAAATTATTTACTCATCACTTGGGAATCTAACATGATAGATATTGTCCAAAAATTGATTTGTCCAAAGTTGCAAGTTAAACCATATCTTGTAATGTATTTTATGTTTACAATATGAGGTATAAACGAATTGCAATGTGGAGGGAAATCCACCGAAAGTCACAATTTAAAAGTGTGACCAGAAATTTTATTTGATATTTTTTTGACATCACTGATCATTGTGAGGTACAGCTGCATTTGTCCGGTTAACGCCTCGTGCGTCAGTCTGATAATGAGTCCTGTTTATACATGTGTGTGTGTGTGTGTGTGTGTGTGTGTGTGTGTGTGTGTGTGTGTGCTGAGTGTGCGCTGACACCTGCTAGAGAGCCGCTTATTTGCATGATAAACGTGCGGCGCATCTTGTTCAGAGCCCCGTGAATGCAAACTGATGTCGCCTGTTGATCCTGCACCTGAGAGGTCAGCACACCACCCCGACGCACACTACGGGGGCAATTACCGGAGAAATCCCCGGCGGCGGCGGTGAGGCAGCCGGGCTGCTCACAGAGAGACCGGCCGCTCTCCTTATGGGAATCCTGAAGGTTGGTGTGAACCGTGACCTCCACTTGTGCTAATCGGAAGACAAACTGCCGCCTGTAAAAACAAATCATTTACACGTTCGGTCTGATACTCGTGATGTATTGAGCACGCTCAATGCACACTGTTAATATTGATGTCAGTCTGAAAAAAGTGGACGGGCCGAGAGTAAATCGGATTGATTTTAGGTGGGCTCTCCCTCCACTGCACCCCTCCAACTGTGAGTCTTTAACCACGCTGCCGCCGTCTCCTCACCGGCAGTTTAGCAGTAAAACATTTTTATAATCAGCCGTTATTGTTCGCCGCCTCCTTGTGGGAGATGCGCCCATGTTCATTTTTTAAAAGGGCAAATCAGCCATAATTCAGTTTATAAACTGCAGCGCGCCGGGGAGAAATGCCGGGATGAATATTCATTAGAGACGGTCCGAACTGCCACGCTCGGTGATTCATTGGGCATATGTAAATATCACTCACTTTAATTGCCCCTAAACTGACTCAACATAATGTTGTCATTAGCAAATTATTACTTATTTGTGATACTAATGGTACGGTATGGCGTCTCGTGCTGCAAGCTTCACATATATGATTGCAATTACAGCTCTTTTTATTCACAGGCGGACTGCGGAGTCTGATGGATCTGCTGCGTGTGTGTGTGCGTGTGCATGTGTGTGTGTGAGGCTAAGGTGCCTACAATTAATTTCACTGACACATGCACGGACGATTTCAGTCGATCCAGTCATTAGACACAAACACAACACACGCACATCACATACAAACTGAACTCAGGACGGTTTATGGACATTTTAATGTTTTTGTTTTATTTTTTTATGTATGGCTCTCTGTATCATCTGGACTGACTTCCATATTATCAGGAAATTATTTCTCCCCTCAAACTTCTTAAACCTAAATTTAGTTTAAAATAAAAAAAGTTATCTTAACGAATAGAATAGGCACGTATTTGTGTGTATGGCCTATAAAAAACAAATACATTTTGTGTTTGTTGTGTTTATTTTGTGTAATTAATAAAATGTAATTAATAGCATCAGAAAAATTGAATAATGTCCTTAAATATGTGTGCAAAAAGAATAGGCAATCAAAACGTATTTTTATTTCATAAATGACCATGACTGAAATTACACATTTTAATATATCGTTTTGAATACGGACTTCTGTATCTAACTGGAATCCTTTAGTTCAGTACAATTTAACTGGAATCTGCATTAAAAAACACTTGTGAATTAAATTACTTCCAAAGAGGAACAATCAACATTTTGATCATGCAGAGAATTATTTGATAGTTTGATATTTGCAGTTCTATCTTGATGTTTGCTTACCAAATTAAGTTTTGTAATACATTTGGACAAAATAAAATCACAAACCTAAAAAAATTAGATTTAGCAAGTACTATACCCGGTCCTGGTATATTACTGGTCTGAAATGGCCAAATTCAAACACATCTTGTGTTTTAGCCAGTTGTGAAGAAAAGTTTACCAATACTCATGGAGAAAATCCTAAATACGCTGCTGTCTAGAAATGTTTGCCTTTGTCTTAAATCTCCTTAAATGATCCCCTTAAAAGAAAAGTGACTCATTTTATGTTAATCAGAAGTAAAACGCTCAGGGGTTAATTACACTTTGCGGAATTACAGTTGTGAGATTTATTCATTAAACACAAAGAAAGTTAAGTTTCAGAAAACAAAGCTCGGCATCAGCTTGGCTTTTAAAAAAAAAATATATATATATTGTTGTATTTTTTTTAAAGAAAATACCCTCCCTACTTGTCACAGTCTGCACGACACGACACGGTGTGGAGTCGTTTTATAGAGGCAGCAGCAGTTTGAAACAACAACCATAACAAAACAGGCCCACAAAACAGAGGGAGAGAGAGAGAGAGGGACAGGCAGGGACAAATAATGATGTGTGTGTATGTGTGTGTGTGTGTGTGTGTGCGTGCGAGCGCTTATGTGTGCATCTGTTAAAGAGTGTGAGGGAGCTAATAAAGTAATGTGATGGATGATCTTCTTTCTCCCAGAGGGACCAGCACCATGTAAATTGCCCCGCACAATGCATTATGGATAAGGCAGTTGAGATTATAGCTTGTTAATGTGTCCCTCCCTCGTCCCCTCCCTCTCCTCTCTCCTCTCTCCTCTCTCCCCTCTCTCCCTCTCTCTCTCCATCCCTCTGCTTCGGCTCGGGCAGAGACATGGTCACCTCATTGTCCGGGCGCGTGGGTCTTTTAGGTGCAGATGGAGAGGAGCTGTGCTGCAGCGATCTGCCAGGCTTAGTGGAGTAAATTTGTGTATCTGTGTGTGCAACTTATATTACTCACATTGTGGGGATTCAGTCACATTATCAGGACTCGTCTTCGAAAGAGCTGGTCCCCACAACGTAAACTGAGGGTTAAGATTCGTTTTTTTGGTTACAGTTAGGATTAGGTTTAAATGTGTGTGTGTGTGTGTGTGTGTGTGTGTGTGTGCGTGTGTGTGTGTGTGTGTGAGACAGACAGCGAGCCAGGCAGCCAGGCAGCCAGCAGAGACAGTCCATCGGCAGGGGCCAGGACTGTGGACATATGTCTCCTCCCACCCTCCCTCCCTCCCTCCCCCACCCCCACCATTCCTCCTAAGGGGTTGCGAACCCCCCGCAACCTCCCTCCGTCCCCCTTTAACTCCCCCATCCTCCAACACTCCCCTCCCTCCACCTTGCAGGCCTGTCCAGGGACCAGTCGGGCCATCTGTTGAAGCAGGACCAGATGAGCTGGTCTAGAGTGATACTGCATGGCGATGTGGCTAGCCTGGCTGTCGCTTACTAGCAGGGGTATTGTATGCGTGTGTGTGTGTGTGTGTGTGTGTGCATGAGATGGAACGTGTTGGTTGCAGGGTGTGTCAGGGCATGCAGGGTAGATGCTCCCTCGTATATTTGTCCAACAAAAACAAATTGTTGTGTATTTTTGGTGGGACTTTCATCATTTACGCTCCGTCGTAAAGCAACATACCATTAAACACTGAGCCTACATAAGTTATTAATGAGAAAACAGCACATTAATTGTGTAAATCCTAATTTATAAGCAATTAAAGACCAGTCTAAATTGACTACACTGAGAGGATTGTTGTCCCTTTCAGGCATAGACCTCGTGACGTTTATCTGACGGCAATTTAACTCGTCGGTTTCATGTCTGAATAAGCAAGTCTGAAGAATTAAATGCCGCCAGATTAACGTAAACGCTGCTGCAGAACAAGGCTAAATATGCACAGAGAGAGATTAAATGTACGACTTGTGCGTTCTTTTAACATCTCTGTAATAAATGTATTATCTGAATCATCGTTTTATATGAACAAAATCTGTTCAATAATCTACATTGTTTGAAGTTATGTATTCGATGCTTGAAAAGGACTTCTTATTCGTTTGAGGACGAACGTTAGCTACCTTACTTACTTTGAGTCTTGTAATTACAACATGTGGCCACAGTGGTCGCTGTAGGCTCATATTTTTAAATTGAATGTTTATTTTTTTAAGATTGATTTCCTACTTTTTAGTCGCAGTTCCTTTTATTTTGGTGCAATGTGAAAATCAGTTTGCAGAGACCTAAAACTTGCTTGTGCTAATTTATCACAGTGAATATTTAGTCAACGTTACATTTTTCATACTTGTTTTTTGTACATTTAAGGACGGTCTGAGCAAAAGAGTCACATACTGAAAAAGAAGCACAATCACAAGCTTTGCTCTCAGTAAATTAACCTTTTATACAAAGAACCAGCAAATCTGGTTCATTCTGGAAAAGGATGCTGTGAATTTAGGGATCACTTGCATCACAAATGTTCAAATCTGAGCTACTGAAGCATCCTGTAGCTGCATGACCATGTGACCAAAAATAAAAGGGGACACAATTTTACTATGATGGACCATCTTTCTCAAGTAAGTTTCAAGTCAAAGCGTTCATAGTCTGACTATCGACTAGGGATGAAACATATGCAATCTGAACTCAACATTTAAAACCAGCTGCATGGTCCTTTAAGCAGTCGAATAAACAAGTGTACGGGAACCAGCAGGAAAATGGCTGAACGATCCCACTGAGAGCTCAACACCTGCACACACTCAGCTCACCAAAACAGCTGCTCTGATACACTGTGGTGTTTTGGAGATCTGCTGGTCTTTGTTTACTCTTTGTGACTTCAATAATCTGTAGGAATCAGAAACCTGATACATTTGAATGCATTTGCATATGTAAGTAAAGCTGTGGCATTGAACAGATTATCCATTTCTAGACATGTAGATGGGTTTCTTTTCTATTAAAAACATTCAAAAGCGTTCTCATATGCCATAACAAATAAAGAATAAAGAGATGTAAACTCTTACACACTAGAGTTGCAACAATTACTCTTATTACAGATCAATCTGTCAATAATTTTCCATCTGTAATATGTCAGGAAATAATCGAAAATAAATATTCAAATGTCATGTTTTCTGTGCAAAATTCAAAGACGTTCAATGTGTATGATGTGAATCAGAGAAAAACAGCAAATCCTCGCATTTTAGAAGCTGGAATCAGAGAATTTAACAACTGATCTGTCAATTGACGAATCAATTAATCAACTAACTGTTTCAGCACCAGACAAGTGTTTTCACTGTCCATGCCGACAATGCAGGGCAGATTCTCCACAACCTTGAAATGGGTTGTAATGGGGGTTTGAATCATGTAGCGTGTTCCCAGCTCAGTGCGTCTTATTCTGTCTATCTAGACTAAGCCAAGCGAGCATAGCGAGGTCTGGTGTGTGTGTGTGTGTGTGTGTGTGTGTGTGTGTGTGTGTGGACCCTCCGCGTCTGTGAGTGTGGGTGGTTGCCTCCACCCATTAGAACGGGTCATCTCTCTCTCATGGAGAGTTTTCACGGCTGTGGAGCGGATTAGGAGCAGGGAGAGAGGAGGAGGAGGAGAGATTATTGGGCAGGCTGGAAGAAGGAAGGAGAGAACGACAAAAAGAGAGCATTAGCATCTACACTTCAGCATTTGTTTGTGGTATGTAGCTGACACTCATCCGGAGTGCCCGGGTTTACAGTGCGTACAAATGGAGGAACAAGTGAATGCTGGCATCTCATCACAAGTGGCCTTTTGACAAAGGAGAGGGGAGGTCTGAAGAGAAGAGAGAGGAGTTTGTTGGGTTAAAGCGAGACCCTCCTAATGCAGTTATAATTACATATTTATACCACAACTCTTAAAAAAAGAGGAAATAGGATTGTTTCCCATCCAGCTGTCAGGTTAATTCTATGCAAACATAAGTTTGTGACCAAAAGCTGGGCTTAAGTTGTGCATTTTGTTGATGATTTATTCTTTGATTCAATTTTCAAAGCCAAAGAAATGCTGCAAAAACAAACATCCACTTGCCACTCTCACGGTTAGCTGTGTGTCCATGATATCTGTGACATTATTTTCACACATTGCACATTTTCTTCAAAATGTGAACAAATACACATTTTCTAGTCAATATCTTCAACATTCCGTAGTTTTAAACACTGTACAGCTCTTTTCATTTTAAAACATTTGTTTTACATATTTTTACTGTACATTTCATATTTATGATTCTTGACTTTTGCCGTACTATTTGTATTTATTTTCTCCTACTTACTTACTTATATTTGTTGTAACCGTTATGCACCAAAATACCTACAAAAATCGCTTGCATGTAGTGAACTTTATTTAGAAATACAACTGCTTTACCTGATGACGGTCTAAAGACAGAAACGTGTGTCCAAATAAAGTTTATCACAAGTAAACGAGGATGTGCAGGAATTCCCTCTTCTCTTGCCTCGGGACAACAGCTCAACCATCTATAAGAAAGATTCCTTGTACTGTATGTAAAGAATACACTTTGTAATAAACCTGTGTCTGATTTTTGATTCTGGATTAGATATTTTACAGGATATATATGATCAAAACTTCTTTTTTTGTTGTGAAATAAACTTTTCTTCAGGCCAACAGCTCAACAAAAAAAATAGTATATGCTTGGATGATAAAACAAACTATATTGGTGTTATCTTACGAGAGAAAGCACGGAAAAGGGAAAGAAAGTATATGTACATATCCATATTATACTTTATACACACCATACTTTTTCTTAATCACATGCATGTTAAACACAAAAACATTTATACAGATAAAAATAATGTTTATTCTATGTCTTCTCTGTATTTTTCATGGGCCAAGAATGTGGTCTACATTAGACTGGTCCCTTGACGCTAGTATTGCATTGTTACCAACCTGTATTATTAGTGTATGTATGCTAAACCATTTGCAGGTGCACCATAGAAAGCTATTTACTGAGCTGACTTTGCGACCTAACATCATAAAACACCAAAAGATAAATTACATATTTTAGCTTTAAGACATAAGTTACCCTCATAGCTTTTAGGACCGTCCTCTGAATCTAGAAATATTTTTTCCAGATTATGAAATAAGGCCTATTTTGTTGCTGCTGTCATGAACTCAAATTTCAAAATAACCCTCTAGCGTCTAATGCGTCTCAAATATGAGTGAGTTGTAGTAGAGTTATAACCTTCAACTGTATGTTAACAAAGTGTGTAAAACACATCAGAAAACACCTGTCAACATGCCACATCACACGGTCACCATAATAAACAAAACCGACCACCTTAAAGTGTCATCATGTCCCATCTCATATCCATAATGAATTGCTGTTTTGACAGTCAGAGATGCTTTAATGAGAAAATATTAACTTTCTTTATGGAATGTTTACTTCACATCTTAGTGGGTTTCTGAATAGAGCCTGAAGGTGATTAAAATTAAAGTGAACCAAACATTAAACCAGACAAAGTTTCTCATTTACAATTAGAGTTTCTTAACTGCTGTCTTCCTCATTCACACACACACACACACACACACACACACACACACACACACACACACACACTGGAGGAACACCAGTCGCCAGTTGGTCTTAAAGAGGCAAATTCCTCCGCAGCATTTTCTCAACATCGTAAAGCGTCTGCCGTTAAAGCGATGTTTTTTCAATCCGTCTGCTCTCCCTGACACTTCCAGATAACATTGGCGTTAGGCTGATTTGGGGGAATTTGCACACCATATGCTGCTGTGTCAAACACCTTCATTTAAACGGGCTATGGCTCTGCATTCCCTAATAGCAGCATCATTGGAGCTTGTTTATCTAATGCGCCTGTTAATGTTATTTATTGAGAGTCTGCCCGCTATCCGGTTCCTCCATGCATGCTAAGGAGACAGACATAAGATATGCAAATACTAACGTCGGCCCAACTTCACGGCAGTAAAACAGAGCATTTGCATTTGATGTAGCACATAATAAACTGGTTATTAGCATTTTAAATGCGTCAAACTAACTTGAAAAATGTGGCCTGTGCTGGTGTGGTTTTTATTATTGCTGCGTGCAGTCAAAACACACATACACATGCCACACATGCCTTCAAACACGTACAGAAAAGTGTGCATGAGCAGACACATAAATATAAAGCTGCTGTACACAGGCTCAAACTGGTGTCACAAGGCACAGCGTCACAGGACAGATGATGCGTTTGATGAAGTTGTTTCTCTGCCTCTTCCTCTCTCACGCCATAAAGTTTCTCTCAGAGCATTAAAATATGCAGACGATTCATTTCGTCGACGATTCATCCTCCAGGCCCCAGAAAACGAGGTCTGGTTTCAGCTTTGATGACCTGCGCAATGAACAATCTGACTTAACAGTAACTACTGTTGTCTCTGCACCAGGCCTGCTGGTGATTTCTTGGTGAACCTTGAGTGAGAGAAATGTTGACCTATGAACATATTGAAACACAAGGTCACCCCCTGAAAAACTGATTTTAGAAAGTATGACACATGCTGCAATGGTACCAAAGAAAAGCAGAGCAAAGATACTTTTTACACATTTGATTTAATAGTCAAATCAATTTCATTTCATTTATAAAACCCAATATCACAAAACCACAAATTTGGCACAAGAGACTTTGCAATCTATAAAGAATCCGACACCCTCTGACCTCTGACCCCTGATTCAAATAAGGTAGAACTTCCCCCGGAAAAAACTTTAAAAGGGAAAAACTGAAGACATGCAATAGATGTCGCGTGTACAGAAATGATCAACGTAGTAAAATTAAGGCATGGGCGCTTTTTTGAAAATTATAGATGTTTAATTATGTTTGTACTTAATATGCAATCATGCATTCTCATTATGGCTACCCAACATATACGGCGTTTCTTAGGACAGTTGGTTGTGGACAACCTGAGAGACGGAAGCAAATGAACGGTGAGAAAATCGGAGCGAGGGAGAGCGAGCACAGAGCGCAGGAGGAGAGCTGCCTGAATTGGTTTTTCATTAGCAGTTAATGATGTGATAATCTCTCTAACAGTAAGCAGGCCGCACACCCTGCAGGCTGCAACACTCCTCTAATGGAGTGTGTGTGTGTGTGTGTGTGTGTGTGTGTTTTTCCTAATGGTGTGGCTGCAGTCCTACATACATTTTTTTTTTTGCCTGAGAGCACTGTATGTATTTGTGAATGTGTGCATGGTTACCACCCTGTGTGTGATGATCTTGTTATTGATTGAGATGGATGGACACATGGACACACACACACACACACACACACACACACACACACACACATGCACAACACGGCCAGACCTGATCTCAACTTTCCTCTCTACATGTAACCCCGCTCACACACCCTCACCCCATCACACCATCCTAAATCCTACATGTTAATCTCTCTCCTTCTCTCTCTCTCTTTCTCTAAAACGCACACAAACATACTCGCTTTCATTCTCCGCTTGCAGAGACCCCTGCTTCATTTTCTGGTCATGTGCACCCATTGCGAGGGGGCGAAGCGGACTCAAAGTGACACAGGGAGCAGCATGGGGAGGAGAGGGGGGCGAGGCTGGAGCTGCAGCCTGAAAGGAGGCGATGGGAGGTGTCCGATTGTCCCGCGCTGAAAGGGACAGTTAAAAGGAGAACCTTGTTGCAAAAGCTGGTGGGTCGGGCTGGAGGCTAGTTAAGTGCTGGTGGTGTGTGTAGCTGTGTGTGTGTGTGTGTCTTTGTCTGCTTGTGTCTGAGTGAGTCCAATGAGGAGGAGGAGGGTGACTGATGACTGAGGTGAGGATGATACTGGAGATGCTGATTATAAATGTTAAAGGAATAGTTTGACATTCTGGGAAAATAATGATACCCACTCTCAAATCTGTCCGTTTAGTGTGATAAAGCTACAGCGATCAGCTGGTTAGCTTAGCTTAGCATAAAGACTGGAAACAGAGGGAAGCAGCTCGCCTGGCTCTGTCCAACGACAACAAAATCTGTCTCTAAAGCTCACTGATCTACACGTTATATCTTGTATGTTCAATTCGCATATAAACGACAAAAGAAATTGTAAAAACGACAATAAGCCGTTTTTACAGCGTTTAGGTTTAGAAACTATTTCGAGGCTCTGAGCAGTTGCCAGGCAACCAGTGGAGAATCCAGGAAGTTACTAGTCATGGCCGACACATAGCCTCCTGTAAAACAGTAAAAAAAAAAATGTTTTTACACTTTCAGTTTTTGTACAGATTAAACAAACAAGATACCAGCCCGCGATTTCCTTTGGTTTCGGTCTTTGTGCTAAGCTAAACTAAGCGAACCAACTTCTGCTCATGGCGTCATATTTACGGGTAAGAGTGGTGTCCATCTTCTCATGTCATACTCTCCTTCAGACTATGAAGAAGCGTACCTCCGTTTTTGAAACATTGCACTCCATTAAAAGGGAAAATAATGTTAACTGATGAGAGACTTTTAAGTGGCGTTAATGTGTAAAATCCAACGTGATCTTACTGGTTTACGTAAAATGACCCCAACCTCTTAACAAGTTTTCACATTTCTGTGAGATCAGGGAGGTAAGATCTGACGTTGAATCTGGATTTAAGAGCTCTTGCATATTGCAATATTCAAAACTGAACTAAAAACAAAATATTTATCTTTTCAAAAGAGACATTTAAGAAATACACACCTCGAGCAGCGCATCCAGATGAAGAGACAAAACAAGACAGAAAACTTGTTTCTGTTTGATAAAACTCATCATCAACATGCTTCAGAAAGCTTTGAGACACCACATTTGTATCAGAGCATGTTCAAACAGAACGCAATAAGAACATGAAGGTATGTTTCTTCATTACGGAAATGTTAATTTGACTTGTTTTTGCCTAATTAACGCCAATGTCTTCCAAGAACAAAACAGCCCCACAAATATTAATTAGGAACTCAATATTCATGTTGGTGGAGATGGTTGTGAGGTCTGTAATTAACGAGCTTTTAATTGTTTGATCATCTCCTTAATTAAAGGCTTGCTCTAATTTGAAGTTTGGTTACTTTTCACAAAACAAAAAGAATGAGAAAGACAGAAATCTTATTGATATTCTCTTTTAAACAGAACTCACCCAAGGAAGGAAAAATAAGTCTTTTAAAAGTTACCCAAACATTTCTGAGAGGTGCAGTACATCTTCTTACTTTTTACTGCTTTAATTGAAAATAAATGAATCTCAGAGGTACTTTCGGGTTTCACTCTTAGATCTCAGTGCTCGTGTTGCTGTCTTCCATCTGCGGATAGAATGCTTCAACCTTTGTGAAATCTCTTTTTGTGAAACTTCAAACTGTGTTTGAAGACATCTTTGACGGGCAAAATGAAAGGAGTACAGATCAACGCTTACACATGCATTCGGCATAATATGCTGCAGACCTGATTAGAAAAAAAGCTTCATATTAATATTTTATACAATCTTAAAATAAACAACATGAACTTCCATCCACAGAGAGCTCAAATATTCCGACTGGACCTTTCAGACAAAGTAATTTATGTCCAACAAAACAAACAAAGAAACACGGTGCAGGCAAACAAGCAAAGTTTTTGCTGTTCCGTTTGACGATATACATTAAATCAATCTCTTCAGAGCTAAACAGATAAGTCCCTTTGAAGTCCCTCAGGAGTTTGTCATCCTGAAGAACTTACAGAACAATAGACAACAATAGAAAAATGCTTAATATATGCATATTTCTGACCTGGGAGTTATTGACTTTATTCCATAATATAGTTACATACATACAGAAAAAATTAACAGAAATAAAGTACTTATAATATAATGGTTGTATACAATACAAAAACAATAAAGTGATGAGTAAACAAATATTAGAACAAATAATAAGCATTTTATGTCTCCTCAACTCGTCATATGTAAATGTTTTGGTTTTTCTGCTTCTCTGCTGCTATTTGTTCCTCAGTTATAATAATGATGGCCCCATTTTTTTTTAATTAATAAGTTAGTGAGACCATCTTTAAAATGCTGACAATGTCATTTAAAGTCATAATTTTTTTGAAGACATTTTATTAATATTATTAATTGTACTTAAGCAGCAGTCATAACTTCTGATAGTCAGGCGTGTTTCCTCCATCCACTATATATATATATATATATATACAGTATCTATTCTATATTGTCTTTAAAACACCCTGCAATATGTTGAATGCAAAAACAGATGGAAACATGTCTCACCGCCTGTCATATGATTTATAGGCAGGTAATTTAGAGGTGTTTGTATTTGCACTGCTGGAACATTAGTTAGGATGTAATTCCTCTCCACTTTAGGGCAAGGCAACATGACACATTCTTGGCTTTTAGACCACTGGGTTGATTCAGGTAAAGCTTTGCCTCAAGCTTTTTTTGAAGCTGGAACAGAACGTTTCTCATAACTGAGAAGGGAACAGATTTGTGAGGTGTAACTATTTGTATTTCAATTCGACAACATGACATATTCCCAAAATCAAAACAAGATGTAGCGTTGACATCTTGATGTAACAACAACTCACAAGGCCAGCTGAGCACAATTTCAAACAGAAAAGATGACAAATGAAGTACATGAAAGACTGAACTGGTTATTTAGAAGGCGTCTGGATTTTTCAGTGAGATTACACAAATATGATGAAGACAAATTGCTAACGTAATCAAATCCAATGGGATTACTAAAACAGAAACAAGGTGCTGATATTAAATCATTTTCAGAACACTAAGAACAGTACTTTTTAGAATAGTATTTTAATGGCTACTAATTGCCAAAGACAATCAAAAACAGTAACTGAAACTAACTATTTCCTCAAGATTTTACAACCATTTCCAAAATATTCGTAAATGCAACAAATAATAATTTACTTTAAGAGCAACCTTGACACCTTTGAGCTGCCACCTTGACCTTGTGTCTCCCTCTGAGTGATGGCGAGACAGCCGCCTACTGTCTTCACGTACTGCTGGAGGGACGCCTCCATTGACTGTTTACTGCCCTGAGCTTGTTAGAGGGGGTCTAGTGGCCCACCCAGGAGAGAGAGACGGAGAGGAGATTGGTTGCTTCTGGAGAACGTCGGTTCACTTCTCTGATGTAGTTAAACCATTAATATACGGGTGTATACTTTTTTAAAATCCTGTTACTTAGGTTTTATGGACTGCGATAGAAATTACATTTAGAAAACGGAGCAACATTGTTATTCATTTGGAATTGTGTTTGTCCAACTCCAATATTCACTCTCTTTTAGCTCTGTTTTTGGTCTCCACCAACTCCTGAGGGAAATATCTGGCTCTTTAGCTGCTAGATGCTCAGCTATGTTCACCAGCTATAGTCACTTATACCAGTCAAAGACAGCTAGTCACCTATACCCGTCAAAGACTGAGTCAGGACCACAAGTATAGGTCACAGGAGATTTAATTGCTCGACAATTAAATTTGCTGAATTTCTTCCAGTGTTTTATTTAAAATGTATATCTGCAGTTCACCTTTATGCCACATGAGGGAGTGTTAATGTTCATATTGTTGAAATAATTGTATCTAATATGAAAGGCTAGCGTAGTTTGTTTTACTGAAAGCTACATAGTCGCTGAGTCGCCGTTGAAGTGTTAATCAAGCGCTCGCGTAGAGATGCCGTTAAATAACACAGAGAACTCGCAAACAGCATTTTTTTATAAAACTGAAAAGGGTGAAACAAAAACATGTGATTGGTTGACGCTTCACCGCGTCATTGGAGCACATAAAAACAAAAACAAAAAGTTGAAACCAGCTAAACTTGATTTTTGGCGGGTCACGCATGTCACACGGTGACTCGCTCAATAAATGCTCACTCTGACTCTTCAGTGTTCGCACAGAAAGACACGTGTAGATGCTCTTCACCCAAACCAATAATGTTATTTTGATCCAATGTTAGACACAACAAGCTCAAGTTGTACCATAAAACTGTCACAAATTGAGTTAGTTGTACAAAACGATGTGCACGACACTCAAACATATAATCGGCATTCAGGAACAGTAGCAAGTTTTAAAAAAGCTTTATTATAACAGTTTTCAACCATAATATTCAAATTGAGTCAAAACTACCTATTGTATTGGGTGGTTTTCTTCCCATGGGTACTGTGTGTAGGTGAACCCGGTTTTGACTAAAAGTTTCACCCACTTACTATAGCTGTCCTTTTGCTGCCCAGGAAACTGATGTGAGAGGGCAGCGAGCCACTTATGAAAGAGATAAAGATTAAAAGAGAGAAGAGAAGATGCAAGTAGAAACTGGAGAGAAGAGACAGTACGCGAGAAAGAGTGTGAGAGGAGGAGAGAGTGGAAGAGATAAAAAAAAAGATACGAACAGAGGAATAAAAGGAAAGCGAGGAGCTTACGCGGTGAAAAGAGCACATTAGGGGCGACCTGCTGCGACAGTAGTGTGGGGGAACGGTGAATAACTGCCTCCACTTAGACCAGTGTCCTGGTGGTGTGAAGCCAGGGGCCTCAGATGGACTTACACTCAAAAAAAAAAAGAAAACACACCAGAAAAACATAAATAAAGCTAAAGAAACTCATTCAACGGGATGTATTCCTGCACAAACTGATACCTGTCGCACACATGTTCACATACCTCCTCTGTGAACTCTCCTCTGCCCCTCTCATTCACACATTTCTCCACATTGGCCGGATTAGGAACACTTTCTCTTGGGTGTGCGAGGCTGCCCCGCACACAAAGAAACACTTGGGGACAGGATTAGTAGGCTTACAGCGGATTCACATATGTTCAGTTCAAGCAATTGGTATTCAAAGCTTTACACTTTCAAATGCCACCAAGAGAGAGCAAAGCCGACCAGCGCTTTTCTTTGCATTGGCAGCACCTTTATGAGAAGGGCTCTTTTGCTGGGCCAACAATGAGGCCGTGAATACACATTTTTACTGTTCTACCAGGGGGATCTCATTGGCGAAGTATGGAGCAGAGAGCAGAGTTTGAGACAGACTTTATTATCCGAGTTTGAAGTGCTGTGTGTGTGTGTGCGTGCGTGTGTGTGCAGACGGATGGATGGAAGGATAGACAGATGGATGGATGGAGGGATGCTGAGGTGCTGGTCAGAGGAAGAGTGCTTCAGTTACTTCCACATGTTATTGTTTGGTGGCCCGTTCCTCCACTCCACCTCCACAAAACAGATCTGGAGGAGACTCTTCAGAGTGGAGAGAGCGCTCTCAGCAGCTCAATATGGACAATACTGACTCAATTTAATGTATTCTCCCAATATTTGAACACAAAAGCGCCTTCTGAGATCTGTCTGTTTCCTTGATGAATCAATAAAATGAGTTTTATGATCGATAAATGTTCTAAATTGGTTTGTTGCATTGTGAAAATGCAGGGTGACTGATTTCAATTTATTCTGTGACAGTTTCTCATGTTTAATACATAAAATGTGTCCTTATTTTGTATTTTTAGATTGTTTTTATGAGTGTGAATGAAGGGTTTGTATTTAGCCCAAATTTCCCCTTGAGGGTCAAGTAAAGTATCTTTAAATCCTTGAAATTATATGACTATTGTGAGACGTTTTTTTTTCTCCATATTTTGAGTGTCATCTACATTTTAAAATAATTAGTGTGGAATTGTTTAGGCTAGCCTATATTTAATCCTTATAGGGATACAATTTAAGTTATAGGCTGACATATAAAATATGAATAATAATGAATAAATTAAATGAAGGATGAACTTTCTGTAAGACATGAAGCGATGAGAAGTCGTATGAAGGACCAGACATGAGGCCCACATGCTGCCATATGGCCAGCAGAGTGCCGATTGTCGGAGCGGGCATGTTACCTCTGTCCCAGCGGAGGCCGCGCACCCCTGCGGCCGCAGGAGCCGCTGAATGGGAAAGCAATTTCCCTTCCCATTCCTCCCCATTCCCTCAGGCAACCAGCGGCCGAACCGACACTTTAATTTAAGATCCGACTGTCCGACAAACACTCAAAGTGAGCACTGTGTGAGAGACTGGAAGTTGTTTTTAACAGATCACAGTCTCTCCTCCTCCTCCTCATAGTGCAGTTCATTAACAATTTCATGTGAAAATCTTTGAAATGATAATAAAAAAAAACATATTGCCCGAGGTTATAACAATGATTTTGTGCGTAAAATTCACATTACGCAGCTCGAAAAAAATCTCAGCAGACAAGGCAGTCCGAAACCAATGTAGTGCTTCACTTTTTAAATATAAAGTGTACAGGAGGCTCTCCAAACAACATGTATAAGTTTTACAAAAAAATGGTATAAAAGAAGCAATTTTCAAAACTGACCAGTTTGTCCCAGGAAGAGCAACTTGCTGTTCCACGAGAGGAGAGGAGATAAGAAAGAGAAGATGAGGAGAAAAAAAGAAGAGAAGAAGAAGAGGCTCACTGTGCCCCCCAACGGTGTCCTGACAATGGCAGTGAATGGTTGCGCACCGCGGTCACTAGGACAGTCAAAGCACACCGCCCCCTTTCTAACGGGCACGTCATCCTCCTAACTAGGCATTATGAATAGGAAAGCTGCTTTTGTTTCCCCGCGTGTATAAATAGCCTCTATTAGTGTCCTCTTCACCGCAGCAGAGACACACAGAGACACACAGAGAGCGAGAGAGCGAGAGAGAGAGAGAGAGAGAGAGAGAGAGAGAGAGAGAGAGAGAGAGAGAGAGAGGGAGAGAGAGAGAAAAAAAAGAGAGCAAGTCGGCAGAGGCAAAGTGGACACCGATGTGATAAGAGGGACAGAAGCGTGGGACAGGAGGGATACAGACAACATCAGGTGACCAGAGCGACTGAAGGCTCCAGAAAGAGAGAGGGAGTAAAAAGAGAGAGAGAGAGAAGAAGTGAGAGAGAGAGAGGGAGTAAGAGAGAGAGAGAGGGAGGAAGAGAGAGAGGGAGGAAGCCAGCAGCGACCTCCTACCCAACAACCTCGGAAGCGAACCCATAAAATGAATTCAGACTCCAGCCCGAGCAGCAGAGCCTCTTCCCCGGACATGGACGTTATGTCTCTCAGAGACCACCATCCGCACCACCATCATCACCACGTTGGCTCCTCCGTTTCCTCATCTACGCAGAGCGCAGAGCTGCGCCAGAAGCTGAGCGCCAGCGATCTCTTGAGGTCTGGAGACCCCAAGTCAGTAGGAAGCAGCAGCAGTAGCAGCAGCAGCAGCAGCAGCAGCAGAGACAAGTTCAAACTTAAGAAACAAGTCACCGAGGAGGAAATGTACCACCTCCGTCTCAAGATTAACGGCCGGGAGCGGAAGCGCATGCACGACCTCAACCTGGCCATGGACGGCTTGCGCGAGGTGATGCCCTACGCGCACGGGCCCTCGGTGCGGAAGTTGTCTAAGATCGCCACGCTCCTTCTCGCCAGGAACTACATTCTGATGCTCAACAGCTCCTTGGACGAGATGAAGCGGCTGGTGGGGGACATTTACGGAGGGCACAACTCAGCTTTCCACTGCGGCACCGTGGCACACGCCGCGGGTGCAGGTGGACACCCCGGGGGCCCCGCCGCTGCAGCCGCCGCCGCCGCCGCCGCCGCGCACCAGGTGCACCCGGTGCACCCTCTCCTCGCGAGCGGTCTGACAACTTCCACGTCCTCCACGCTGCCGGGGCTCACGTCAATCCGAGCACCCCACGCCCTGATGAAGGGCACCCCGGTTGGGCCCCAGCCCATGCAGCTGGGCCCCGGCTTCCCGCATTGGGCCGGACTGCCGTGTCCCTGCCCCATCTGCCAGATGCCCCCTCCTCCACACATCCCCATCAGCACTGCCGGCCTCACGAGACTCACAGTGGACGGCAAGGACCTGATGAAATGATGGTCTGACAGACACGCGGAGACTGAGAGATGTAACGATGTTTGTAAATAGAGAATTCAGGGCATGAGGGTGGAGTTGGCATCACTTGTGCATGTTGTTGTTTAGTCTGTTTTCTTGTTGGGCGTATGAGAAAAAAACCCGTTATTTTCCTCCTTGTAACAAGGACTTACAAAGACTGATGAATTTTCCAATTGAAGGTAAAAAGAAAAAGTTGTGCGTCATGCAACAAGATGACACGATCCTCTCGTGTCTGACTGCGTTTTAGTTTCACGCCACAATGTGAAAGGTGAAGGAGGCTGCATGGACATGTTGATTTCATTTGACCTTTTTCTGTATCAGGCGTTATTTTGTGAAAACGAAGAATGCTCTCCGTGCCTTGTACCAAGGATTTTAAACTTGAGTTGTAAATGAAAATAATGACATTCATGTGTTTGGCTAAAATGACTGCCACCGCGGAAATTTGTTTTAAAATTCTTTAGATTTATTTTTATTTCGTGGCTTACTGTATGTCAATTTGTTGTTTTATTTCTTCTCTTTTTTTGCATGATGGTGTAATTATCACAGCATGATTGTTTTTGCTGAACTGAATTTGTTATGCCCAGAGACCCTGTGTCTTTATTTTTGTACATTGTTGATGATTGATGAAATATTTATTATCACCCAGCGACCCTGGATGAAATTTCAATAAAACTGAAATTATGGATCATATCTCACTGTCTTCTCCTCTTTTTTTTATATGTCACTCTTAAACACTCACTAACAATATTTGTCCTATCGATAATTTACATTTCCGGAAGTCTAGTACAGGTACATTTTAACTTATTCATTTACTTATTTTTAAGCACATTGATAGCTCAAAGCCTCAAAACATATTTTTACTTTCAAATAAAAAACGTTTATCCCAAATAAATTCAGTTGTAAAAACAATTGAACATATTTTTGTGACATTTCAAACTACAGCAAGGCCTCTGTTGAAAAAAGTAACGATGCGTTAACTTTCACAAACTCTACAGTTCTACTGAACGTTAAGTGAAATAAACGAAGATAAATATATTTAGCAGAATACAGTATCATTTTACAAGAAATCGGTCAAATATGTTGATTATCGACAAAATATGAAAAAGGAAAACTACAAGTGAGTGGACGAAATTTACCCTTGTTTTTACCCTTTAAATTACTTTAACCAAAATATATTTTTTCCTGGCTATAAATGAAATAGCAGAACTTTAGGGATGTTTGTCTGTCTATTAAAATTAATATTTTGGACACAGCTCGGAAAGCCCGAAAGCTATACAGGTTGATTCCCTGCAACCACAAGACACTTTAAAACAAAAATCTGATATGTCAACTTGTAATTGTATTTCTCCTCTGTGCACAAAAACACCAGCTGATGAGTTAAAACACGGTCATGGTCGGGCTGCATTTATTTAACATTTCCGAGCAGCTAGAGCAAATGCTGAAGAGAGGGGAAATGAGGATGAAATGAGGGGACTTGGCTGCATCCTAATGGAGCCCAGTTGAATTGTTCCATGTAGCAGCTAGAAAGTGATCCGCCTCGGGGAGCGCAGAGCAGTTTGTCCGCCGGGTCCCTTGGGTGTTTCACCGTCTCATCTCTGCAGCGACAGAATGTATGTTTGTGGAGATTACAAGTTAATTGTTCATGGGGGACCGAGAGGAGAAAATCACATCACAGAAAGGCGTCGGGATTACAGGCTACTAAATGCAAGAAGATTATACATTCAGACCCCCTCCTCGGCCTCGGCGCATGCAAATGAGTGTGTGTGGATGAAAAAAAAAGAAATAAAGAAAGAGAGAAAAAGAAAAGGAGACGATGAAGCCCTTTTGTAACTTATTTTGGAGGGAAGAAAACACAAGTTCTGTGGCTAAGTTGAGAAAGAGTGAAAGAGTTCATTTTACACTTCTTCGTTTTTGTCTTTAGGAATGAGTAGAGCCTGTCTGTCCCTCGCGGGCTGCCAGATGGGATGTAAATAGCTGGGTAGCTGCAATGGCCTTTTAACCACACAACACTGAGGAGGATGTTGTCAAGGGAAGCTGGCGGTTTGCGAGTTAATAGTCATGAGTTGGGGTAATTACTTAAGGTTTATTATGCTCTGATTTCAAAGGAAATGGACTCCTCAATGGGCCGAGGAATACTTCTTAATTCTGGCTAATTAGGAGCTGAGCAAAGCAGGGACAACTGCTGCTGCTGCCATAAAGCACTGTTACATTCATGGAGGGGGATCATTTGTAAGTAAACCACAACATAACGCACAAAACACTCATGCACATGCAAATAACACGCACAAGACAAATGTAAATCACTGTCTTCTCTGTTTTCATTCTGGGGGGGAAATCTTGCAGTTTGGTTGATGACCATATGGTAACAGGAGTATTTATTGCTACTGGCTTGCACTCTGAAATTTAAGATTTTTCTACTGTAATTAAGCTAAAAGCCTACGACTAAATTAACAAGTAATCAAACTCTTGCTAACAATGATCGAATTATGGCTTTTTATCTGCCACTGTGTTTATCATAATGACGGGGATTATCTTCCAGGCAGGGTTCACAGAAAGTATACTCATTAGTCTCTTATTTACTTCTACCTATAATCCCACTGAGACTCAGATTATTCCTTTTCAAAAGGGATGCCAAGCAAAGACAGAAAGTTGATCATAATGTTGTTGATCATAACAACATAACAAATGAAACCAAGTACAAAACAGCCTCTATTTCCTTTAGTCTGTGAGAAATAGCTATTCAATGCAGGGATATGTTGTTGTTTCACAGGTATTTGAGGTATTTTATTACCAGTGGCAGTTTAACAGAAGAAGCATTTTTAGCACGTATTTGGCACTTCTAGATTTTTCTCTGTCTTTTTCTTTCCACTTATTTTGCATCAAAACCTCAAAGATGGGTCACGAGTGAATACATGAATAAATAAGCCAAAATAAATGAGTTGAGTTAACTTTATTACAACGCCTGCCTTGGTGAGCACATTGTGCAAAAACACAACACAGCATACTGATAACAAAACCATCACAGGCAGAAGAACATATTGTAGTACATTGAAAACAGTCTATTAAACTGTTCAGATTTAAAACAGAACTGTCTATACTCCATTTATGAATAATACTGCCTGTGTTTTGGTTTTCAGGCCGGTCAGCGATGACTGAATGGACTCGTGGTCATCAGCTCCTCTTTTCAAGAGGCTTGACAAACGACCGGCCCTTTTACAGAGCACACACCTGTTAGCCACTCGGGGTTCATCACTTAGAGCAACACTGCTTTGTGCAGCCTCTACACACACACACACACACACACACACGCACACACTAACAGGCCTTTGGACACAGACACTAACAAGGCGTCTGCCTAGCTCGGTGTCCTTATGACTGAGCTGCCTTTTCCCAAATCTGACTTCAAAACCTGAAATCTGTGAAGTTGTTTTAATTAAAACACACTGATATGTTTGCCAGCTCTATCGCACATTACAAAGCTGCAAACATAAGACTTTTAGTCAGATATGCACAAACAGTAGGGGCATTTCACGCTTTTATAACGATGAGTTTGTACAAACATCTCATTTGGCAATCGTCGACTGTTGCTGCGTTCAATGTGAAGAGTCCTGCCTGAAGTGTGTAGCTGTGAACATGCTGGTTTGTTTATTTGCCCGGTCAACGTTGCGTCAGCAGGGCCGGAGCCCGAGGGCAACAATTGAAAATAAATTTCAGTTGAATAAGGTTGCAGCGGCCGCATCAGCCGAGCTGCTGCTAGAACAAAAGCAGTTGAGGGGATAAGTTATTGACCGGGCTGACAGCCTGAACGAGGCTGATTATAACTGCCTGGTCGTGCTCTGTGTGTGTGTGTGTGTGGTGTGGCTTCATAGTCAGTGAAGCAGGTGCAGAGGCCATTCCCTCTCTGTGTGTAGCTCTCTCTATCTCTCTCTCTCTTCCTACCCTGAGGGAAGCCCCGGGGCCCTCTGCCCTCCTGTCCTCAGCTGATTCCACGGGCTAATGTTTAACCCATACAGCCAAAACAGAAAGCATATTTCCATCATAAGAGCGCTTTGCCATCGCCATTAGCGACCGAGCTCATTTGCATGTTAATTGTGCATTTAGAGAGGTGGTGTTGACACTTCCCTTTGTCCATGCAGGGTCGCGGGAAGTGAGAGGATGGGGCTGCAGAATGACATCCATGTGCGTTATTGTTTGGAGCTGGTTGTATCATCTGTCATGATGGGGCTTTCAAACACAATGGGAAAAAATTAACTTGATTTAATAAGGTGTTATTCTTACCCTAAAATTCAAATAAAGCTCCCATCTGTAAAAGTCTTTTATGAAACAATAAGTCATTTCAGACCTAAAAAATCAAGTACATTTACTCAAGTACTGTAGTTATGTACAATTCTGAGGTACTTTACTTTAGTATTTTATGTTATACTATTATACTACATTTCAGAGGTACATTTTATACTTTTCATTCTGATACAAACTTATATTCCAGCACTGCCTCACAGTTTAGAAAGACAGATGGAACTACCTCCTTGATCAACTGCAGCATTATAATGCAGCTGACACATTGCATGCATCAATAATAATAATAATAATCATCATACACTTATATGAATTGGTCAGTTGACAATATTTATCAACAACACTTCATAAAAATGAATTTAATGAATAGCTTCTTATTTGTGAGTATTTGGTGCTTTCTGAATTGTATAGAATTGTAAATTGTACTTTCTTGTCGAACAAAACAAGAAACACCTCACCTTCGGTCAATTTCATGTATTTTGTGGAAATTGTTGCTTTTTTGCACACTAAAAAAAATTAACAAACTAATTGAAAAATACAGAAGGGCCGGAAAAAAAAATGTAATGAGTTGCATCCCTAAATATCATATTTCTAACAATATATTATCATTAAAACTTTTACTTTTGATACTGTGTCTAATTTGCTTATAATACTTTTTTGAATACAGGACTTTTACTTGTAATAAAGTAAATTAACTTTTACTGGTAAAACATCTGAGTTCTTCCTCCAGTAAATTACCACGTGAGCACGATCACTGTCAATATTATCAATTATTGGCCTGTAAAATGAAGAAAATACAACACACAGACAACCTTCCTGACAAAACGGACATGCTGTGTTTACACAGCAGGCAAAATATGCACACGAAGACGAACTAGTGCGCACACAAATACACACACTCGCACTTTCATTTGTCTACACACACACACACACACACACACACACAAGCCAGTTTTGGTGTGAAATTTGGTGTAATAACCACAGATTCAGCCAGACAGAAAGTGCCTTTGTGTGTGTGTGTGTGTGTGTGTGTGTGTGTGGTAATATCCTCCTACAGTGACTGACAGATGGCGTTCAGTGTTTGGCCGTAAATGTGCTCTCTGAGTGTTTGTCTGTGTGCCAGTCGCCTGTAGTTTGGAGACTCCCCGTGAGAGTCTAACTGTCCTGACACTGCTCAAAACCAACTGTCCTTGATTGTCGACCATGGATGAACCAGCAACGTGTGTGTGTGTGTGTGTATATGTATGTGTGGGTCTGTGTGTGTGTGTGGTGGCCTTCTGGAAAAAGCAGAGCAGGCCAGGGGAGCAGATGTTAACGGGAGAGATATATCTATCTAAATCTCTGGCCACCACATGCTTCAAATCTGCCCGGAGGACCGAGTCTCTCAGCAAGATGACACGGGGAAAAACTGAGCAAGAGAACTTTTTTTTCCCTCTTAAATATGGGAGACGGAGAGAAGATTGTGTGTGTGTGTGTGTGTGTGTGTGTGTGTGTGTGTGTGTGTGTGTGTGAGCCAGCTTGGGGCCTGGCACAGCGCTGGGTGACAGTCCCCTCTCAGCGGGGAGAGTCGGGCGACAAAGTGAAACATGGTCGTGAGGAGAGAGAGCCACGACTGAAGCCAAGAACAGACAACACAAATAGAGAGATCAGACCACCTCTTTGTACGGCCCGGTCCAAAATGAAATTAAAAAACGTTTGATTATGTTCCTTCACTGACGACAAAATGAAAAACAGGGGACAGGAAAAGTTGTGAAATGAAGGGAGTTTGAATGTTGACCAAGTTGTTTTGGCTTTGAAGGCGACGTGACGTCCTTCTGTGGTCGATACACTAAATGTTTTTAGAGGTTGATGGTCATTAAAGCAGACGAATCTCACTTTGCCTTTGCCTGCCGTGAAATTGCTTTCATTGTCGACACTTTCAAGCAACTTGAGACTGAATTCAACCATCTGGTTTTTACATAAGGGAAAATATGTGACGAGCTGCGAGAGATAAGGAGAAGAGTCCCTTATTTTCTATATCAGGACATTTCAGAGTGTGGGATCAGGATGATGTCACAGTCAAGGCAAAAAGGAACGCTGGCTGTGATCAAATCATCCTCATTTTCTTTAAAGTTTGTTTGTAGTCAGTTCTAACAGTGAGAGTTTAAGGATAAATCTGCTCAGGTGCTTCTTTTTGTTGTAGTTTTTCTTTCTGTTTTAATAATATTGTACAAACCAGAAGTTAAGTTAGATTATATACTGTACACTAAACCACTTTACCTGGAGGTAAAACTAAAAGTGAGCACTCCTGTAATGTCCCTAATCCCCTATTGCAGTGTTTCCTAAAGTTTTTTTCAGGGGACACACTTTTCAAAAATGACAAACCATTGTGACCCCATTCACACTAGACTAGGTCTTATCTAAACATCTCCAGAAGAACAAATCTGTGCGTAAATGAACGTTCCTGACCGTTTTTACTGACCATCATCTTATAAAGTCTTGAATAGGTAAAGAGGCTATTGCTATAGATATACATTTCATAAATCACAACGTCTTATGCATGAATTAATGGAAATTCTGTTTCATAAACAAGGTTCCTGACTAGCTTAGCCCAGGTCTCGCTAGTTGTCAGGTTAATAGCTTTACCTCAGGCTATGAAGTTCCTCCCCGATAGTCACTTTTGCTAAACACAGTTTATGTCAAATGTATCACATTTTAACAATTACCACAAGCTTAACATCGGAGCTAAAGTCAATAAACGACTCTGACCTACAGATGAAACCTCAATGACCTTTCTTTCAGTAGATACATTTATAAAAAAAATAACTACATGTTATATTTGCTGCATCTGTCACGATATCCTGACAGTACTACATGAGAAGTATAATATGTTCCTCCTATAGCGAAAACAACCAATCAGAGCCAGGACGAGTCTAAAGGGACTTTCACACAGGACACCGTTTGCGCTGCGTCCAAAGAACAATCTGGTTTGCTTTGTGTATTAAACGCTTTGCTCGGTGCAGCCAAAAAGCCTTCGTGGCGCCGGGCGAGCTATAAGAAATAATGGCCTTCAGAGCGCAGTTGCCGGGTTCTGTGTGAAAGGCCCTTGACGCAGTATCAAGCACTGCTCATACAAACGCTGTGCGGCTCCTCCTCTCCTGCACATGCTCTCACTCAGTCAAGCTCAATATCTTCCGCGTACTGGCTGAGAAACAACCACCAGCTGTGAATGAACTGCTCATGTCAATATAGGCTACCGTCAACATTTTCACTGTCTATTGTTGCAGTGAAGAGTGCGCACGTCGCTCATGCAGACGGTGTGGCTGCTCTATACTGTTAACATGGCCGCTGAAATAAAAAGCAAGAGGTTCCGCGATGCACACACACACACACACACACGTGCTCAAGCAGGCAGTGTGGCCGGGAGTTAGCTGGTAAAGCAGTGGAGGCAATTAAATAAATAACGGCAAGACAATCAGGAAATACAACATTTTCTGTGACCATACATTCTAGCATTAAAGCATCCACACATTACTTTTCTGAATTCAAATGGTCTCTCACTTGTAGCAAAAGAAGAACACTGTCTTTAAAATGAATGACTGGCTGACGTGACCCTTCTTTTTAGCTTTTACTTTCTTTTGTTACTGAACTGAAAAGAAGAGGGATTCAAACAGGCCTTTGGGAATCACACTTACATCTCTGTTGGCAGCGGTGTAAAAACAGACATTACACCCCTCCAACTGGAGGTACGTGGCTTGGCATCGGCCCACGTCTACACCCTACAGCCCGTCTAACCTTCCTGTCTGTCGTGCATCAGTTGGCAGCAGAAGTAAGGTATAGATCACTCTCCCTGTCCAGATGTCACACTTCCACCTGCCAGCTGACCTGATAAAAGTATAGCTGCAAAGGTCCTCAACAAAGAAACTCAATCCCCTTTAAGGTTTCTCTGAGGATATCAAACCTTTTCATTACACTTCATCAGGTCTGTCTCTGAGCATGTGATCTGGCAGTGCTGTTAACCCAGGCGTTAGCCCGCTACCTAACCCTCTCTGTGAGCTGGCGGTGATGTTAAAGCAGACATTAGCCTCCTCCCTCTGGCCTGGATTCAGCTGGCACGTTCGGACCTCATTGATGGCGCTGCCAGGCGGAATCCATCGCAGTTGGTGATTTTGATCAATATCAACATTAACAACACCCAGACAGCTTGTCGGAGAACAAACAAACATGTAAATAATGCGTCAACACGTTCTGATGTTCTGGACACGGGTGGTTCTTGGTGGAGAGGGCAAAGAGAGACACACATTATTTCACCTCAGAGATCTGTGAGGTGTGTGTGTGTGTGTGTGTGTGTGTGTGTGCGTGTATAATGTACACCGCCATACTCTTCTGATATGAATAGTGTCTCTTCACTTCATGTAATGGCCTCTCTAAGGGAAATTCACCTTTTAGTAGCCCATAAAAAAACACTAAGAGACATTTAATATTGTAAATGAATGCAAAAAATACAAAGAAACATAAAGGCGATGAAAAACAAACAAACCAGAACTATAGAGACACAAAAACCTGATAACATGTATGATTTGATTTCTCTTCTCCTTAAAGGGCAACTAGCTGGTGAGTTAACCACTAACATGATGGCCATCCAGGAACATGCTAAAACTGGTCAGTGATTATAGCTCTCTCAACTTCTTCCTGTTGTATTTATCAGCGCTGTGCCATTTAGACTCTCGAGTCATGTTTATGAAACATCCTTCTGGCTTCTTTCAATCTGGAAACTGAAGTTTGGGTTTAGAGCGGACTTTCTCTCTCTACTACATAGCATCTAATAATACCACACAATGTTTTCTCATTTTAATAATATTAAGCAAGTTTCTTGCTGCTGCCAGACAGTCAGTGAGGCCTGAGGATCAATCAAAGAACAGAAGCCCTTCAGCTGGAAAGGCATCTGTTCTATGCAAAGCAAAAGCAGAAATTTAGGTTCACCAAAAAGCATCTCGGCACGAAGATCACTGAGAAAAAAAAAAAGATCTCGCCATGCTACCGGGAAGACGGACAGTCCCGGCCGCTTGGCGAGGCTAAAAGTGGTGTGAACGCAGCAGCGGCGCGGAGATGGAAACACACAAGGAAAGCACAGCTATAATTATAAACAGGCATTATCATGGGTGTGAAACCAGAAGTGACAGCAGCAGTGGGCACACACACACACAAATGTCTGTATGGGCCAGAGTCATCATATGGACAAATCAAAACTGCTCTGGCTCAGTAATGTCTGGCAGATGTTAACGCTTTGTACTTAATGACTCCCTCGAGACCTCACCCAATCAGACAGGACACAGTGATAGGCCTGGGGATGTGTGTGTGTG
>NW_022280033.1:5275328-5345127 GCF_004355925.1 Anarrhichthys ocellatus | reverse complement strand
GTGTGTGTGTGTGTGTGTGTGTGTGTGTGTGTGTGTGTGTGCATGAGAGAGAGGAACCCTTCTGTTACCAGAGAGTAATTTCATGCTTGACTACGGCATATTTCAAAGAATAACTAGATTTTTACTGCACATCACAGCAAAGTTCTGTAAAATAAAATCAAACCAAACAAGGCGGGACACAAACACATTTACAAATCTAATCACAGATGATTAAAGCAACGACAAGCTTGAATATTTTATAGAGGGACGAAGAAAAGAGGTTTTCTGTTATTTCTTGAAGATCATTTTTGAGTTAGCTCTCCCTGAACTAATCTGAAGTTTCATTCTAAATGTTTCATTTTTTTGTTTGCTTCTTTATGATGTTTGAACAGTGGATATGGTCCTTTCTCCTTTTATGGTTATGGAATACAGTTGTTGTTTTTTCTTATAAATGATGATAATAGTAACACAAATATTGATTGTTTTTATTATGCTGCTGTTATGTTGTTGTTGAAACGAGCCTGAATGAAGCAACTCCTGATGGTCAGTTTATTTCTTCCTTTTCCCTTTTCATATTACTGTCAGGAATGCCCTTTTTCTCTTTTTAATAATAGAATAATATGGCAATGGAAATGAATGATTATATTTCTATTTAACACCTTAGTTGTTCAAATTAATTCAAACACAACCCTTTTACCATAAAATCCTCCCCCACCCCCACAAGAGAGAGTCTACCTCTCTGTCAAACGTCTGAAATATGTGCCTTGAGATTGTGGTGCGATCTGAAATTATATATCGTGGCTCCAGTTCCCTAGATCCTGAAAACCTCCTCCTGCGTACGGGCAACATGTCTTCACATATAAATCTTTCAGTCTTATTGTTTTTTTACGAGCTTCTGGCGAGGACGGTTGAGGATTATATGACATAAAGTAAGCTGTCAGACGAGGTTGCAGACTTGACGCTGCTCGACTTGTTTCTACTTCACTTAAGTGGTGAGCTAGCAGGTGACAGCAGATTCATTGTTCTTGTGAGTAAGGCAGCTGCTTTTAACAAAGTTGTTCAAACTTTTAATTTAATTTAGATTGAAAAGTGACAGCCATAGTACACATATATTTAAAATTCCTTAATAAATAAGTATCAATAGAAACTATTCTTGGTGAAACCGGCTGCAACTATAAGGTGGGTGTGAGATTTGTGGTTCAGTGTTATGAAGTTAAATAAATATTTCTAAATGTGGATCTAAATTAGGAAGATTATATACATTTATTTTTAACATTACAGTCAGTATGAAGATATGGTAAACACAGACACATAAAGAAAACAAGTGAAAATAGCTTTTTGCAGATATCTTTCTCTCTAGTACACAGTGTCATGAAGCAGCACTGCTCTGATTTGCTATATTGAAAATGTCAGCAGCAGCAGATGCTGAGCTAATAGCCACTGGATGCTGCACTGGAATCTAGCAGCTGGTAACCATGACACTAACTACCACCGGGGAGAATGGCCAAGCTATCCACAACCCTGTTGCAGTCGAGGAGCAGTACACAACACTTCATCACAGTTTTTTTGGGGTAATACAGTCTCAGCTTATACTTACTGAGCAAAATGGCTTAATGGAAAGCAGAAAAACAGGGTTTGTTGTAGGGCTGCCAACAAATATTCTTAATTTAAATATATATATATTCAAATAGGAAAAACAGTATTTGACTGGGAAAAAAGCAGCACGACAGCAGTCGTCTACCACAAGACAAGAGTCACACATCACTTTCATTAACTGAAAATGAGATGTAACGTTGGGTTAAGCTGAACGAGAGAGTGACACCTAACAACAAGCGTTTCGTTACATCATGTAAATAAACCAGGTACCATCAGCTGAGAGCTCCACATCAGACTGGAGACGTAACCACTGAAAAGATGGGTTACTCTTTAATAAACAGAAAATACACGTTTAATATTGTGAAATTACACCCAATATAGCCAAGAGCAAGTAGGAAACTTTAAGGCGATCTCCATCCAGCCAGCTGCCACCTTATTTAGGTGTTTGTAGGGAAATGAGGAGGTATCGTACAGATACCTCCTCATTTCAACCTCAACAATCAGCCGCTCCTCATCCACGTCGGTGCTTTCAAAGCGAGCGACTGGAATAAATAAAACAGGTTGTCACAAAATCTCATGGACATAAAATACATAAAAATAAGCATTTGAATAGTTTGAACCTGTGTGTGTATCAAGGATATTCCACCGTCATTGTTTTGTTATTCAGAATCAGATTTGCAGCTCCATGAAGCCGAACCACAGACATTGTATTTCTGATTCCACACATTTTTCCATCCTTGTTAAAACTTGGCACCAATACTGCAATTTGACCACGAAAAGATGAGACGTGATTCAGCAGTGTTATGCTAATATAGCCTTGAGCCGCTAGCTTCAAGCAGAGATGAGGAGCGGGCTACGGAGGTCTGGTGAGCTCACTTCTCTGTAACTCCAAACCCTCACATTTGACGTCACTCGTAGGCATTCATCAGACTTTAACTAGCTCTCTCCGGAGCCACAAATGGCTTTTTACAACTTTTTCACATATGCAGTAGTACCAACTGTAACCCACTCCTGGGTAAGTACACCTCGCTGTAAGTTTTAAGTGCAATAACCATAAACACAACAAACACAAGAGAATTCACTGCAACTTTAGTTCACCTTTGAATAGCAAAACAAATGCAATATTTAGATGGATATGAAAAATTAAAAAGAATCCTTTTAAACCAAAGAAGACTGTCATCATGAGTATTTGCCCTTGTGTGGGAATTCCTCACAATTTTAAATAACTGCTATGTCAGTGTCTGATGATCATAGGGAACATTTATCAGTGAACTTTGTTTGAGTTCAGATCAGATGGAGGTCTGATCTGTCAGGGTCTGATGAGTCAGACTCTCTAAGTATGTTGTATGTTTGAGCTGGTGACAGCAGGATCCTACCACAAAGCAGATGGTTTATCGGCTGCTTCACTGGTAATGTAGAGCCGGGTTCCTGGAAATCAAGCTGGGAGGATCGCCATCTTCTGGGATAGTCGAATCTAAGCAATAAATAAATATAGTTTACACATTAGGCCAACTAACTTTACCAAGGGAGAAATCACAATCATTTTGACTGCTTGACAAAATCACTTAATCATCTCGCAACATAAAGAGTAATGTTAACCGAATAAGAAATCCACATTTAAAGAAATTCTGGGTTTTTGTCTTTTAATAACATGATTAATATTACGAAGAAATTTACACTTTAAACATCAAATATGTTTCCCTTTCGACACTTTATTCACAAAACACTGTAGAATGCTCTCGTGGGCTTAAGATGGACATAAGTTGGCACAACTAGTAAATTAGACCTGAGAGGTGAACATTTCCTTACCGAGCCATGTGACGTGTGACTTATTCAGATGAAACGGGCCCTTCTGTCATTCTAGTGGCTTCTGCAGAGAAACCCTTTCACTGTCATCTGTCATGGCTCGACTTCAGCCACTGTTCAGTTATAGGCTTCTGTTTCTCAACTTTTGTGAAGCCAACCTTGTTACACCGAGCAACTACTTGTTGCTCAACATGGCGGCTCAGATGGACCGACATCGCGGACTTTTACCTCGCAAATGGCGCTGCAAAACTTCCGGTAACGTAAGTAACTGCACTGCAAAACTCCTGGTTAATTTTAGTAAGGGATGGGAAGAGGTCAATCAAAAGATTTAACAAAGTTATCACAACTGTACTGTCTTATATCATAAATAAAAGCATTAATAGTCAATAGTTCAATTGTTAATAACTTCAATTGACTTTTCAATTAAATGTTATTTGTATAGCCCAATATAAAAAATCTCAAAATCATCCTTAGTAGGCTTTACAGTCTGTACGGCATCCTCTGTCCTTGGACCCTCGCATCGGATGAGGAAAAACTCGCCAAAAACACATTATTCTTTTCTATTTTGACCTGTTTTGTTAAGTTGGGTGACATAAGTAAGAACTGCAAACAGACTTTGATGTCAGTGGAGTTCTGCTTTAAAACTCTGTCTATCACATTTTTAAAAAAGTAAAAAAGGGGCCTAAAGAGATCAAAGGAAAACACAAGCAGAACTGTAAACACATACAAAGGCCAAATTGAGTGTATTTTCTCCATTTGCAGCAGAACCAGCATGCAAACCTCTCAAAAGTCTGAATTGTAACTTCAACTTGTAAAATATTCCCCCAACATGTATTCAAACTATTTATAACAGCTGCCACATAAAGGAAAGGTTGCCCTCAGCAAATACACCAACACATGAGCACTGTCACTTTCTGGTGCCCCACCAAGACCTGTCACTCACCCCCAACGCACCCCCAGTTCATCACCACCTTACTCCGTCTGTCCGTCAAACAGGACACAGAAACTCCCCCCCCCGCCTCCATCTGTTATCATCTCCCTTCTCCACAAGTGCTGGGGGGTCGGTGGGGGCCGTCCACGGGCTGGTCATCCCGTTAGAGGCCCATTAACAGTCCCCAGGCTCTCTGCTGGGGCCTACTGGAGAGAAATCCATATCAATACCTATCTGTAATGCCTCCCACCGCTAGACACAGCCAGGCTGCCTGCCTGGCACAGACAGCACTGCATGGGCCTCCTGTCGAGACAGAGAGGGGATGGGGCTTCAATGCGAGCGTGGCACTTCAGTACGGACCTCCTGTCAGTCCTCCTGTTGCACTGATGGACCTCAGTAGACAATGCAGAGTTTGAAAAGGCACACTTCCTAGTTCTGTTGGTGTCTTTAATACCATCAGTTGTCTCTTTGGATCACATCTGGCCTGCAGAGTTTACAGCATGCCACTTCCTCCACCACGCTGAGAGAGAGGAGGCTATGCAGAGGTGAAGAGAAAGTGTGTGAGGGCAAAGACGCATGGAAACAAACTGTGATGTTGAGGGAGTTTGTAAAATATGCTCTCTGGAAACCATTATTCACATACCAATTATCTATTCACCCTTGCCTTAATTAAATTTTGCTTTTCACCTCTTTTTTAAACTTTTATCCTTGTGGGTGCCTTCTACGGCTTTTCTGGTCTTTATCAATACTGGCTGATAGAAACCATGATGTGTAAAAGGTGCTGATGAAAACTTTCTCCCAGTTTCTCCTGGAGCAACAGTGGCCCTGGTTCTGCGATAAGGCAGCTAGAAAACATTCAGAAAAACCAAACAATGATATTGCTTTTTTAATTTCTTAAAATGAAAGTTACTTTAATTGTTGATAAAAGGTAACTCCAATGCCTCCAGATCCAGCCACTCGGACCAATCAGAGCCTTTCTGCCATCTAATCCGTCATATTAGTAGGAAGTTTAAAACTAACATGTCGTGTGCGTCCATCTGTCTTGATGTTAGCAGAGAATGGAGGTCTGTTTCCTCATTAGCAGCTTATTAACGGCCCCAACCCAGCAGAGAGCACTCTCCCTGGAGGACAGGGGCCCAGGGGGAGGGCATTCGAATGGCAGAGAGTGCTTTGTTTCTGGGTCTGGCCTCCTAGACCGACCCCCTGTCCGGGCCTGCCCAGGGGACGCTGTGTTATGCATGGGGAGGATAAGGAGAGCCAGAGGAGAGGGACGGAGAGAGGAGGAGAAGGAAGGATGGAGAGCAGAGGAGATGGAGAAGGAGAGTTAGCTGGAGGTCATCCATCAAACCTGCTGTCAATGTTCTCCCCTCCTGCGGAGACACAGAGAGAAGGACAGAGAGAGATTTAATACCAATTTAAAACAGACAGTAACAATTTAGAGTCACTGAAATTTAAAAATGTTTTTCCAAATTACAAAAAGAAGAAATTGAAGTTGTATTTTATAGCACTCCCTGCATTTGTTGTCAAATCACCATCTTAATTGTTGTGAATGGGAAGTGATTTTGGACAAAGCCTGAGTGTGTGAGGGCTGCCGATGACGAAGCAGGTGTAGAAAATAACTTGACCCAGAAGTAACTGTATCTGGTTATCAGCGCTAATGTAACTGATGTCATCCTCTTTTGATAAATCATAATTATGCACAAGAGCTGCTTTATGTTGCTGTTTATATTTCCTTACTCTAAAGGGAGGAGAATTAAAACTTCAGTTTGCCTGAAGGGATTCAATACCCACCCCAATAGCAGTGACGCCACTTTTAAACAGAAAACAAGGCATTTCTTTGAGCTGCTATTTGTTCCAAGATTTGCTTAACACATCTGTTCAGTGTGTGTTTGTGTCAGCACAGACATGTGTTGACCTCAGACCAAAGCCGGACCCTGCAGGTCTCATGGTATTTGTTGGGTTTGTGCTGGAGATCAGGACAACAGGGTTCAGGTCTCCGTTGATCACACCCATGCAGCGCCCATCTGTCCAGCGTGCGACATGAGCTGTACATGTAAGAACACTGATGAATACATAAAGTATGACTAGAGACACACAGACAAAAGCAAATTAACATATTCTTGCACAAGTTTAGGAACACAAACGTGGCAAGCTTCCCAAGACGCGCACACACTATAACAAGGAAAACAACATATTCCACTAATTAACCGACTAATTATACAGTCGCCCGTGTATTTACAGTATTGTAGAAGTGAAAGGCAGATGACACAAGCTGGCAGTTCCTCACAATGCTTTACCGGGCGCTGGAAGGCAGCTGGTTAGCAGAGGGCCTGAGTAGGAGGAGGGAACTGGCAACAGCTGCTGGAATGAATCCGAGTAGTTAAACACAAGTCCTCCAGAGGCTTGATGTTCGGAGCGATCACCTGAAGCTTCATATTCCTGCACGATGAAGAGACTAAGATGGAAATGAGAGCCGTGGGAGGAGAAGATGGCACAAAATCGTTTCTAAAACAATTCCTCCAAATTAAAATACGTTATTTGTAACTGTGTGAAGTTGTTAACAAAACCCATGTTCAGTGTTTCGCTGAGCCATCTACCCCCCTTACAAAGACTCTGTCACTCTATAACGATGTCACCTGTCTTCTTTTTTTTGCTCCTGTCATCATGACTTGAATTTCAACTGATGCTCTTGTGAAATAGTTTGTGTTTAATGAGTAAATAACTCTCACAACTCAATTGTCTCAATTTATCTTTATTTGTGTTCCTGCTCTACTGTTTCTTCATCCTGGCTGCTTCTATTCCAGCCCTATCTCTAACCGCTCTCCTCCTCCTCCTCCCCCACTCTCCTGCAGGCCACCCTTTCCTTCCCAGCCTGCTTTGCAGTCCCGGAGGCGCCAGCCGCACCCTGTCCCGTGCAGTCTCCTGCGGTCCCGCTGAAGACCGTGAAATCGGCATGATTAATAATTATAATTATTGGCAAACGTGCCAGCTGCTCTGTGGCAATGGGCACCTCTGATTTATGGTTCTGTAAACGCAAACAGTCATTGTCCATATTCAGAGAAGAAAGGAGGGAAGGCAGGAGGGCAGACGGAGGCAGACGGGGAGTTTTGGACGCCTGCCCTCGAAATATGATTTTATCTTCGGAAGTCAGCGGCCCTGTCCTGCAGGCATTGTCCTCCGTCCCTCCCTCCTTGCTTCCAACCATTCGTCTCTTGTTCTGGCCATACTCCTCACCTAGTCTGTGCTCCATGGAGCATTGCTTTTTGATCTCAGTGTGCTTCAAAGGAGTCTGAGGCCACAGGGTTTCAAGCATTGTGCACAGACTGCTGGCTTCATGGACAGCCTATCGTTAGCATTGTATTACCACGGTCTTAGCTGTTAGTGTTGAGGTGTATGTCCACAAAGCTGTGAAAATGGGTTGAAGACAATTAATGCTTCAGAAGAAAAGTAGAACTAGATAAATCATCAATTATCTGCGCATAATATGATTTTTCTGATCCAATAATAAACTGGAGAACAACCAGGAGTCTGTCACGAGCACTGACATGGAGTGTGCACTTCATATTTGTGTTACCTGCACATGTGTGTGCGTGTGCGTGCTCTGACTGATGGAGCTGCACAGTCTGTTCATCAGGCTCTGGGGGTCCGCTGATGTGTCTATCACTGACAGAACGAGACTATGGATTACCTCGCTCATTAATCACCATCAACGTGGCAGCCTGCGTGCACTCCCTCACACAGACTTGTGTATCACATCCGTGCACGAATGTGAGCTCACACAAGTATGCCTTCATGCAAACACACACACACACACATTAATCTCTCCACACACAGACAGAGCAGTTGTGACAGCTACTGGCCACCAACCTGTCCGCAGACTAATCTCATTAGGGTCCTTCTGGCATCTGGGCCGGTTCTGCTGAGGGATGGTCTATGATGGAGTGAAGAAGACAAGGCGTTCAAGCGTATAATAGATGTCTAAATCATCTGGCCTCAGCCAGCGGGTCCTCTCGCTCTTTCCTGTGATGCTCTGGAAGTACTATCTGAAACACACACACTAAAGGGAGACGGAGGGAGAAAGAAATGAAAACAGTTCTTGAATTTGTGTAATTCTGCAACGTTTATATTCTAGCTGGTTAAACAAGGCAGCAAAGCACGTGGCAAGAGTAATACAATGTCACAGTGGTTGGGGGTGGCACGGTGACACTCATCACACCTGTCTGCCACTCTCCAGTCTGCTGCAGGCCTTACCTGTCCTGTCTGGGCCTGGAGTGCAGTGTTGTACCTGTCAGTGTTGTGCAGATGGGCTCCAGCTCCCCCAGGTACCTGGGCTAAATACCCGTCATTAATCACCACATAAAGCCTCCCCAGCGGGAGATGCCCCAGGTTAGACCGCATCAAGAAATAAATTGGCTGAAAAATGGCTCTGGACGAAAGCTCCGTCCCTGGAGAGGAGAGGAGAATCTGAGAGCAGCCTTCTGAAGCTCGCTAAGTGATCTGTCAGCGAGCTAAGCGACATCATCATTCACTTGGCCCCTTTCGTGTTCCCACGGTGCTGACAATCTCAGCTGTTTGCTTTCAGATTTGTACAAATTCATCTTCTTTGTTTTCCAAAGTGGCTACGCTCAGATGGAAGGCTGAGCTTTGAGTGCGCGAGCCTTTAGGTCCATCGCGCTTTGAATAAACACTTGTGAAAGATAGGAAGATGAAGATGAAAGCATCGGGAGAGGAAACGCAGATTGGAAGAAAGATGACAGAATAGTAATGGGACGGGATGTTCCCATCATTATCTTAGCTCCAAACTCTTTGGTCTATATTGGTTTATTTGCTTATTAAACTTTCTAACTTTGTTTTCTGACATGGGCCTCTTTAACACATAAAAACTGTGTTATGTTGCAGCTTCAGATAGCAACCCCTCTAAAATAATCCATATTAATCTTCCTGTGACCCACCTGGAGGTCACGACCCAATCTTAGAACAACTTTGCTTTAGGGCTCACACTGATTTTAGGGGCCAATAACATCAGAAAAGCTAAATTGGGAAACTGTCCTCTGTAGTACAGGGTCCTGTCAACAAAAGAAATACATCTCTTCTTTTAGCAGTTAATCAAACAATCAGAATGTCTCCACACAACATGTTTTATCCATGAAGATGCAAGTAAATGACCAAGAAAATGTTACAATCACGGGTGTAAAGCAACAAATAAAGTCTAAAATCACAGAAACAAAGACGATGAAGGCATAGATAAGGTCAAGGACGTGATGTAGTCCAGTGGCCCAGACCTGTCCACCTGTGTCTGATGCTGTCCAGTCCTATGATTAATGACCACTGAACCTCTGCTCTATTGACACTGGTCCACTTTTCCCCAGTGATACTCTGCAGCACCTCAGGGCCTCGCTGAGGCTTCAGTAGTGTACAGATCTCCTCGGACATCCTACAAATTAAACATGTTATGAAAGGCATCAGAGCTAAAGTGTTCCCTTTTTTCATTGAACTAATGGTTCCAGGTGTTTTATGATGTGCTTACATGTATGTTTTTGTTGTGATGACACTTTATAACAGCTAATTCTACTGTCTGCTGATTACAATCATCTCTGTGGCTGTAGTGGGAAGTTCTTTAGGTACTTGTACTTTACATGAGTATTGTCATATTATACTAGTATACTCCAACACATTTCTGAAGGAAATATTGTATTTTGTGTAAATATAGCACTACATTTATCTGACAGCTATCTATTATTGTCTATATTTTATTTAGCAGATTTTACAGATTCTGTTTCGTTCATATCAGCTTCTGAAACATGATGCAAGATAAGAAGAAGATCTTTAACACTTAAATCAAAGTTTTATTTTCTTACAAAATGCAATGTGATAGTTTTAATATACTCAATGTATATAAACTTATTGTTTTTTAAATCTACTTTTCATAATTGTAGTGCAATAACCAACTATGTAATCTCTTGTTTCAAGATGCAGACACTTTTTTAAAACATCTTATAAACAACTTGATTTAAAATTATGATAAAAATGATAAAAATATTCTCACATACAGTAGTCGTAGTTGGTGTTGCCAAGGACTCGAATGCAGACAATGGGAGTCAGGTGACTGGAGCAGGTTGGGAATCTGATGGACAGGTAGAGAATGGTAATGAACAGGTTTGAAAGAGAAGTAAAGTCCAAAGTGACACATAGATACCAGCTATCCCAAAACCAAACCATTAGCAGTTTAATTTATTACTCAGTATCTTTAAACTCTATCTACTGGCAGAGATTTAAAAAACACTGACAGACAGCACCTCATTCAGGATGTGTTCTAGCATATATGAACTGCAGACACTTTACACATGTCTACAACTGATTGCAGTTTGGGTTTCTGATTTTAAAAATGACAGGTGAAAACCTTGTATTTCAAGCTGGTCATGCATTTGAAACTTCAAGCTTTTATCGTAGATGTTAAATGAAATCAAACTCAGAATCGGGAAGTTATTCCCTGAACTCCATAAATATACTATATTTGTGTGGATTTCCCAAAATGCTTAATATATTCTATTTCATTTTGCAGCTGTTTTAGAAGCTCATTTGTTTGTTTGTCACCGTCAATGTTGCATTTTTTCCTGCAGGTACCTTTTTTCTGAGTGTTAAATAAATGAAAGCACTACTCTCTGAAACTGCCGCAGTGATTGAACAATATGTTTCAAATTTAGCAGAAGGAGATCACAGTAACTCACACCATAAGTCTGCGCTGACTTTGAGCTGAAACCTTTACCTCTACATCTCTGCACATCACGCTTTAATACAACACACTCTTAAAAGGCATAGCCCGAGGACCACAGGCCATTATGTATCTTAAAAAGAGGGGCATGGTGAGCGGCCAGGTTATGCTCCTCTATTCTTCTTATTCTTCCCTCACCAGAGCGGTCGCTGTCAGTAGGAGATGGCAGGACAATGGAGGTGATCTCTCTGATCTCAGTGCTTCTATTGTGGCCCGTCATATTATTAATGTTCATCTTTGAGAAAAGCCACGGCCTCAGCCTCGCTGCTTCTGCATCGCTCTGTCATTTTCTCTCTGCTGGACTTTCTCTCTTCTCTCTGTCGTACTTTCATCTCCACGCAGCTCTGCCATCTCCATGCGGTATTCTCTCTGTCAAACACACATGCACACACACAAATCACCAAAGGAAATGAAAGTCTTTATCCCGGTCAGTTCCTGAAAAAAGACCCCTTTTTTACAAGCCTCATTAATCAGTTGTTATAATGCAAATATGTCATCTTTATAGACATATCAGAGGGACACTGATATCAACAATAATTTGTAGAACTGTTGATGCGCAGAGAAGTACAGTTTGCTTTAAATTCCTTCCCAATGCGCCTTTTTCTTTCAAACCTTCATTCAGACATACCCACTCATTCCCACAATGTCTTTGTACTCCTACAATTGTGTAAAAATAGGAACACTTTGAAGGTATGTTGCCCACTCTCCTTTCAAAACACACAAGCGAGAAAAGCCACGGTAGCCGTCGTTCATTTATCACCGGGGCCGTGGGCTGCTCATGCCTTGCTGTGCCGTGCCTGGGGTCAGGCTTCCTTCACTGTGCACTGGGAGTAATTATTAACCTACTGGGATTGTCCTGCAGTCCTCTGGTCATCTGGGACTGCTGAGTGTCAATCTGCAAAGGTCATGACAAGGCAACACGGTGATGAAGAAGGAGCCGGAGAGACTGACCGATGAATTAAAATGGAAAATTAGACCACTTTCATAACAAGAGGCGTGAATCATGGATTACACAGGTCTTTTCTCTGTGCAAACATTTAAAGGATAGTCAGGTTATATTTTTCTTATTGTGAAGGATATAAACAGACCGGTGCAGAGGTGTGGATGTCGACGTTTTGGAGTTGTTCAACTGTATTTTAGAATTTGTGCTGACCAACAGAAGTAAAGAACGAGTTGTGTAACTTATTTATTTTGCTGATGAGTTATTAGTAAAGTAACTTTCTTACTTTTTCACTGGCTAATATATAGTGCTGCCCATTCTTAGTCGATTACTCCACTATTTAAACATTAAAACTAGCAGAGGTAGCGATATTTCCTTAGACTATAGCTCAATTAAATTTGTCTATGATCGAAATGTGTCATCCATCTGAAATGAATATAAATTAATCGATTAGTCGATTGACAGAAAATTAATCGGCAATTATTTTGAAGTAATTTTTCATGCCTATCAAAGCTCATCAATTGTGATGATTTGAGATAACAAGAAAGTTAAAGATGTCAACCTGGGCTTTAGATAATGATGAGAGGCATTTGTTTCTCAATGTTTTAAAGGCAAAACGATTGAGAATAAAATCTGCAGATTAATTGCTTATGAATATAATCTTTAGTTGTTCCAAACACATTTAAATGATCCAAATCTAATGAATTAACCATCTTAAAAACTTTGTTCATTGTTATCAGTTATATATTCAAGTTTACTTTACCAAACATTTTAAAATGTCATTTGAAGGTTCGTGTGAACTTAATCTTTTTCAATAGTTTCTGCTGGTCCCTAATCACCCAGCTATACCCCCTGTGTGTGATATAACCTGGGAAAAAGTGCTTCTTTTTTTTTTAAATCATGGGAACTAGAGCAGGGTGTGGACGTCCTCTACATAAAACCCACCACCTCAAACTGAAGGTAATTTACGCTGCTGCTGTGGCATTGTTGCCTACAGAGCCATTGTGAGGCAGTGCACAACACATCTTCTAAAGATATTTGCGTTTTGTGGAGAATAAATTGTGCTGTTCGTCTGCGGTCCAGCTCTATATCATATTCGGCTGGCTTGTCGGTGCCAGTGGGGTGGTGAATGGGCCGCCAGAGGCCCAGCCACTAGCGGGTGGTCTGACACAGAAAGGTTAAATATGGTTCAGCCACGGACGCTCTCAAAGAGCCTTGCTGTTAAAAAAAGAAGTTATGTGGGTTGTATGTCTTCATGCAGTCAGGAAATTGACAATACTGGCGCAGTGAGGCACAAGGCTGTCCCAGGCCTGAACTTCATGCTTGACCGTCCAATTGGAAAAAAGAGTCACAACATCACTTGTTTCTGGTGGATTTATTGACGTCTCATCAAAGCCCTGGCTAGACGAGAGGTGTAAAGTCAACACAATGACCATGCGTGTATAATTCTTATATTCAAGTTCTTTGAACTCAAAACTCTTTAGTGACAAGAAAATAGAGATAAACAAAGATGCTGCAGTTAGAGAAAATAAATGGTTAAAACATTGACCTAGTACAAGCCTTACATGCCTTAGATAGTAGGAGAAACACAGGATTATGGCCCTGCTCACACACTACTAAAGTGATCTATTGCCCTGCTTGTATGGTTAATTGATCGTTTATTTCGGCTTTGTGTTAAAGGGTAAGTTTACTCAAATTTCAGGAAAGCATATCTTTGCCTGAGAACATTTCATAGGGACGGTTTCTTTAAGTTTAACCCTTTTAACTAATCACAGTTTGTAAAATGAAGAATTTCAGACTGTGATGGAGGCCAGTTTCCATCAGTCCCTGCACAGAAAGGTTCAAATGTGTAGAAAGAATCACTTTGGGAGTGAAACACGGTTTTTGTGAGAGTGCAGACACGTTGAGGGGCACTCTCTCCACTTGAGGGCAGGGCTGATTTTAAGAGGAGCTATTCTTTAATCTCCCAGAGGCAGGTCAGCGGCAAGTTGTTCATCTTCTCCTTGAACACGTTGACAAAATGTTCATTCTGGGCCACTGTGAAGACATTCTTCCAGTCACCTGCTATACCTGTACGGACACGAAGGAAAAAAAAATCTGAGATGTACCCGTCTGTACTGATCTGCTGCTTAGTCATTTGTCACCATTAAAAGTAATTTTCTTCTCTAAAGTAGTGGAAACAAACCTTTGCGCATGGTTTCCGTCTTGTAGTGGTTGGTTTCAACCAAGTCCTTGTAGTTTGCTTTGGGGTTGGTCTTCATGCTTTTGAAGGTGGACATCTCCACAACATGATCAATGGCTTCATCTGTCAGATCTCTTCCCAGGAAAGCACAAAGCTTCACAACTTCCCCTCTGCCAATCCTGCCAATCAAAGATGTGTATACAATATGTGAATATTATTTAACATTGTGTCCAAAACAGAAAGGCCCATAAATCCAAAATCTGCAGGAATCTCTTTGTAAGTCTTTGAACATCACTGATTCTCAGTGGTGTTACCTCATGGCTGCTACTTTCATGCACATTAGTTCATCATTGCTACAGTACTCAACAAATTTATATATTTTTATGAAGGTTAAATGTTCTATAAAAAAATACAACAGTAAAAAGAAGATTCCTAACCTTCAACATGTTCTCATATTGCACAAAATAGATGTTCAATTGTTCTCGTGCTTTGTGATAATCTTGGATGTGATCAAACCAAGATCCCATGTAAACTGTTGGAGAGAAGATTTGTGAGGTTAATGTTTGTTTTCTAAAACCTAACTAAATACTAAATACTCATTTCAAATGTCAACTCCTTGTTGTATCTTAGAATAAAATCAAACGATTAGATGCAAAAACAGAGTTGTGAAACTATTGTGAAATTATTCTGTTTTCTGTTCTGTATTCTTACTCTGATATACTTAAGTAACCCCATAATACTGAACCTACCATCACCATCCAGGAACTGCTGAAAGAAATCCTCAAAGCTCTGAGGTGTTTCCAGCAACACCCAACTGTGGGCAAAGTGATAGAGCGACACCAGGATATCCTTGGGGTTCCTCCAAACATACACAACCTAGAGCAAAAAAACATATATGTATTTTGTGAGTTCGGCTACAGACGGATGCTTAAATCAAAGCTTGAATTGAATTGAATATTGTAAATTGCCTTGATTTGTTTGGCTTTCACTCCCTGAGGTAACATGTCGGGGGGGAGATGCGAGCCAAAGATTCGAGGATCAGGCCTTTCTCTGGAAGGGTTGTCCGCAGTTCTCTCCTCCAGCCAAGGAACTCTTGTCCTGTTGGTAGCATCCTCTGCCAATTCAGGGTGTGCAGCATCCATGATCTGGACCATGATCTGCTGCATCCATGCTGTGCCTGCAGAGTCAAATAAAATATAGGATGTTTTAAATCCACAATACATCCAGTAAACCTTCAGTAGATTATTACTGTGCTAGTTAACATTAATGATGTGCTGACGTATTCTGCTAATGTTAGCTCCACAGGTTTTTACGTAAAGTACACTACAAAGTTTTTAAAAATCTTACACGACTGCATGAGTGTCTATCAAGCAGAACAATTTCCATGCTATGATTGGCCAGTCTGCGCTTGAGGGGCGGAGCTTAGCGAAGGTTGACTTGAGAAAACATGCTTGCCATTCGTTTGAAAATGCTTGAAGGCTCTAGAAACCGACGATAAACCAGCGGAAACGAACTCATCTAATCACTTTTATTTTATAACAATTCATTACAAAAGGTTTGGAAGGTCCTCCTGCAGATAAACACATTTATAATTCACTCTTAGTATGTAATTGGGACCCAGTTTGGGTGTGCTTAATCTGACATTAACTTTCTTCATCTTTAAAACCAAAGTATTGCTGCACGTATTAAGTTTGATATATGTTCCTACTTACACCTCCACAGCAGGTGAACACGTCAAGAGAAGCACTTGAAGGGATCCACTGCTGCCTTTCCTCCACTGAGGAATGAAGACGTGAGCCTTACATTAAACTAGTTATTATATAAGACATGTGCGTGCATTGTGACAAGAAGAACACGTTCTAGCACCAGGTACATGTGGTGGGAAAAGAGTTGACTGATCATATTGAAGCAGTTTCAAACCCTGGTTGAACCCTGTTTTATTGTGTGACTCAGATTTAAATTGTAGCTGCTACCTGCCTCACAATGCTGCTGGCATGGCTGTGGACTCAGATGTCAGATAATTGCACATGCCAATAATGTAGATGTGTGCATGTGCCAGCAGATGATAGGCAAGTATTTGAAATTGTGTTTGTCAGCCTCTAAAATGGCAAAGTAAAAGATACGATGTGTTTTGAAATTTTCCACAGTGGACTGGGGTGGGAGTGGGAAGAGGGTGTGTGTGTCCGGTTGTGGGGGGGGGGGGGGGGGGGGGGGTCCACAGGATATGAAGGGGCTTCAAAGCCCGGGGAAGAGGTCCCTGGCCCCCCACTGCAGCCTTGTTCACATGAGAATCAATCTGGTGCAAGTGTTTGATGTGAGCCGCCGATAAAAGAAAAGAAACAAAGGACAGCGGGGAGATATGGAAAGATGGGGCACGAACGGACAGGGAGATTAATGGGCACGACCGATAGAAAAATGTAGAGGTATGAAGAGTTGCTAGAGGGCTATGCTTCGGATACGGCATCTGAACAAGACCAGACAAGCCAAAGTACAGACATGCAAAGACAAGACATAGATAATTCTATGGAAACACACTAGGGAGGAGAGAGACTGAAAGGCACGCAAACAAAATCAAACCAACTGATTGACAGAAACATGCAAGTAGGAGGACAAAGTGAAGGACGCAGTGTTTCAGTCAGACGCGATCCATCAGTCAGTCAGACGTCGAAGGTTCAAAGCCAGCGTGGTGGACACAAGTGCAGCGTCTCCTCCCACATTCTCCCCGTGATGCCAGGAACTTGCATTAGCATCACAATGTAAACTGCATTATCATCATCGCCCTCACCATCGTCATGAAAGATGAAAATCATATTGAGTTCGGAGCAAAGCCCTCAGATGAAGGATTCACCCGTCTGGAACGTGGAGGTGATCTCTCCGCCTCTCAAAGAGTTGCAAACTCACGGAAAAAACACACTGTTTTCATATCGACACTCAATGCTAACACACTGTGTCAAAGTAAATCAGAAACATCCTTTTTAAATCACATGATCAGAGCCGAGAACTCTCCCCTCCTTTGCTGGTCCATCATCGGTCGTCATGCTCCTCATGGAACAGTGTAGGAATGTTGTTTTATTTGTACTAAGTTGAACAGAAAAGTCAGAGCTCTGTTATCACAGGGACAATGAGAGGCGGAGAAGGCAGCTTTTGGATCTTTTCTTGCTTTTATTTCAGTCAAAACAGGCTCTGACATTGTTGTTCTTTCTGCTAATTAAGCTGTTAGAGAGAGGGGCTGGTCTGACAGGGCCCTGCTTGGCGGGGAGGCAAAGAGTCAATGGGCCGAAGCCGAACAGGAGACATTTATGGGCTGCCTTAAGCCATTGTTTCCCCCCACCGAGGATCTTTTCAGGCCGGCCGCCTCTGTCTCGGTGACCTGTACAATGAGAAGAATGCCACTCCGAGGACCCAGAGCCGGCCACAAAGAGCAGCCCCGCCAAATGAGGATTTCACGGCACTGGGCCGAATCCGGACGCTGCCAAGATTCCACCGATAGTTCTGGCTTCTTCTGATCGTCAGACGATCTGAGTAACAGTGTGTGTGTGTGTGTGTGTGTGTTTATTTTACGGAGGTGGACAAATGCATAATTGAATGTATAGGTTTTGCATATGACAGAGTTCAACAAATGGATAGTGTGGCTGGGGCAAAAAGCTAACTCAAAGCCCAGTTCTTAAACATATTCCATTATAATGAAACGGAGACACACTTCCTGTTAAGGAACTCAGAAGTGCGAAAAGTTTATTATTTTGCATCAAAGTATTTCTCCTCAAAATTATAAAAGTATAAATTTCCAATTAATATGCTGAAAAAATCAGATCGGGGCTTTAATCAATGTTTCCAGAACGGCCTCTCTAAGTTTGTCCAGCAGCAGTTGTTTCAGCCACCTGTTCCTGTTACAGAAGCTGTCACCCAGCCTTGCAGATTAAACAGGTGAGATTAAGGCAAAGCTCTGGGCAGCTTGCAGAACATCCCCTAACACAGGCTACAAACACCCCTTCTGTGACTGTGTTTATGTGTCTGTGTCTATGTGTGTGTGTGTGTGTGTGTGTGTGTGTGTGTGCACGCTCTGGTCCATTTGATGGTCATCCAAGCGCCTCCGTGTGTTTACTTGGACTGCAGATCCTTCCTCTCTTGCAGAGTCACACAGCTCTGTCGCTGGCCTGGAGATGAATTTGTGATCTGCTTAGCTGTTGCAGAAAAATCAAATTGTGGTTTTCTAGTGACTTAAAACGAACCATTTCTGTGTCAACACCACCTGCTTATGTCTTATCAGTGTGCCAGTTTCTACTCCTTTAGCAACTGCCATGTGTTGTCATAATGTAACTCCATTTACCACAAAGTGTTGAACGGCACTTTCAGACGAGCCAGCACCTCGCACAACAAAGCGGCCCAATTATAGAGCCATTTATGTATTTGTCAGGGGCTTCAAATGGGCACTGGTTTCTCAGGGTAGCCATATTGGCGAGGTCAGGCACAGCATCTGAAAAGGCAGCTTTATTACAGAACAAGCCATCCCTCTCTTAGATGAACACCCAAGAAGAAGAAAAAAAAAATGACAAAAAAAAGGAAGAAATAAAAAATGACAACTTTGTTCTTTACAACAGTTTGGCTGAGCCTGCCTGTCTGGCTGCTCTGCGGAGCGCAGCAGCATGTGTTTCAGGGATTGTTCTGGAAGCGGGAGTGCAGAAACAGCAGGGAGCAGAAGACAAACAGGCAATTCGTGACTCATTAAACACGGCGACGGTGGCCAGCACAGTGGAGGGGTGTGAGGACCCGCGTTCCAACCGGGCGATAAACCCCCCCTGTACCAGCTGGAGCAGGCATCTGTCAGCCGCACGCCGCACCACGCCACACCGCCGATTATCAGCAACAAGCCATATACGACTGGCCGGCCACGGCCATTTTCAAACACCCTACACTTACATAACAGCCCTGATTGGCTCACATGGGACCGGTAGGTCCACTGACAGGCCTCACGCTGGAAAGTTGTTGCAGGCCGAACCGTGGAACGAGGCAAAGCATGTCTCTCTCTCTCTCTGTGCTATACCAGAGGTCAACACATGTCATTTTTGTCATTTCGTTATGAGCAGCAGGTTGGCAGTTTGGTTTGGAAGTCCATCTGCTAACAGTGGCCCATAACAACAAAGCAAAGAAAGGACACCAAACCCAGAATAACTACCTGCTCCCAGGACAAGAGTTGAAGTCCAGGTAATTTTGACTTCAAACTTATGGCACATTCAACTGAGAGCTACTTGGCCATTTGTTTGTATCTGACTTTGAAGAACTACAAGAAATTCATATACATGTTTTTATATGCCTTGTTTTCAAATTTGCAGCAAACTGCACAATACATCGGACACGTTGGAGTGCCCCATCCGTACTGTGCAACTCCCTCCAGAGATGAGAAGGTAGCGACATGGCTCAAGTTTCAAGTTTAGTTCATTTGTAGAGCACATTTAAAAACAACAAAAGTTGACCAAAGTGTTGAACAGCGGTAAAACAACAATACAATATATAAGAAGGCTGCTCACTCTTTAGCTACTACATCATCAGCTCCGGAAATAAACAATGTGTCCAATTCATTTTTACCACTTGCTCAATCGGGCAAGTGAATTACTCGATTTACTCGCCCGACGTGACATTTTTCGGGGAAGCCTTGTTGCTGAGCCTTGGTTGGTGAACATGGTGGAGCACTTAGCTGCTGATGAGCCAGATTTTTCCCAAAAGAGTTGGTGGAGAAGACAAAAAGCAGAACTAGAAGGAGAATGAATATTGTACGTACAGACAACTGTTTGCTCACAATTTTGCCATGAACTTAAAAGATGATAATATGTCAGTGTTGTGTTCACAGCATATTTCTGCTGCCCCCAAGTGGCCAAACAATCTGTTATATGATTTGATGATTGCTAAATTCATGCTTGCTGTATGAGAGACTCCAGTTTAATAAATATTTATTCCTCCATCTGTCTCAATAAGAAGCAAAAAATGTCAGAAGAGAATATTCTCCCCGAAAAAAAACAAGGTGATAAAACAACAAAGATGGCATAACTCAATAATAACTTATGACACTGTGGATGCAAGGTAATCAAAATCCTCCATCGCCTGGAAAAGCTCAACATCAGCACAACTTTGCAACGAGGTAAAAGTTTGCTCTCAATAGAATTTAACGAGCCGCTAACTGCCTAATTAAACGCTGAGAGCAGATAAAAGCATGAAATATAGATAAGCTGGAAACGCTGCCTACAGCTCTACGGTCCGCGCTGAGGAAGACAGTGATGTCTCCTAAAGCCACAATCAGCAGAGCAGCTGAACTGAAGCCTCATCCTCCACCCAGCTGTGAATGTTTAATAAGAACGAGAAGCTAAACATGCTGCCTCACAAGCCATGAATTAGACTGAATCACCTGCCAATGGAGCAACGTAAAAACATGTCTAACTTTCGGTGAAAAGCCAGTGTTAATGTGGTACTTCAGAAGCCCATGGCACTTTCTAGGACTGAGGGATTGGGGCTTTAACAGCGCTCGAGGTGTGACAGAAGGGGCCTCTCCCTCTCCTCACCAGTGGTAGCCAGGGTTGTAATTCTGACTTTAGCAGTCTTTACGACTCCCTCTCCTCATTTCTCTGGAATATGAAAACATCAGCATATGGCCGCCAACAGCACCGAGGCTAAGGAGTCAATTTCCCCTAAGTAACATTGGGACAGGGGTGACATTCATTTTGATACTGCCCCCCTGGCTCAAAAAGAGGACAGAGGAGAGACAGAGAGAGAGAGCGACTCAGCTACAGAGCAAGAGGAGACAGATGGTGAGACGCACAAGGACAGAGAAATTCAATGGGAAAGAAAGAGACAAAGATGGTTTGACTCTCATTTTCTTGTACCAGCAGGTCTTCATCGCCTCCCTGTCTCAGTGTGTTCAGTGTGCAGTTCACAGAGTTTCATGTGGCTACCAGGAACAGAAAATCTGTCCGTCAGCTGCCAAAGGTTCCAGCTCCGCTCCGTTTCTCTGAGCGCTCTTAAAAACCCGCTGTTTCACACCCATGAATTACGCTATTTATGGCCCCGGTTAAAATGGGCAGTTTCTGGGCACGCTGCATGTGTGTGCCTCTGTTTCTGTGTGTGTGTGTGTGTGCGTATGGGTGTGCCATGTGGCAGATGGGAAGCAATATGGCACACCTCTGCCCGGACAGATGTGGCACAGCACATCACAGTGAGCTGGGAGAGGAATAGGAAACCTCAGGAACATCTGGACCTGGGGCAACCTTCACCCTCAGCCAACAAGCTAACTTTACCTAGCTGCTAAGGACCTGGGAGGAGAGGAGAGGAGAGGAGGAAACACTGACTCCTAAGATATCAGTCCCCGCTATACCTCTTACATCGCATCTTCATCTCCAGCCGCATTTCGACAGACAGATGAGGAATCCCACCTCCCTCAGTGAGGGCTGTCAATCAATTGCTCTGTGGAGTGAAGCGCTGAGGCCTGTCCCAACATGGGCCTGTCATGGCCTGCTGCACAGGAGTACATTCCCACCACTCAGGGGGCAGCATGGCTGGGACATACTGGGGCTTCTACGAGGGTTAGGGGTAGTGAGAAATGGGGAGTAAGGAAGATACTAGACGACGAGTGTATTCCTGCTGATGCTTGTGTCTATAGTGGTGTAACGGACCGTTGTCGATCCGTGATATGTTCGGACCCCCCCATGGAATTATGACCTGTTCAACTTCCTAACACTAGCTCTAAGCAGCTTATATTACAATTAATTTATCAATAAAAATACAATCTTTAATTTCCTAATCATTTGAATTGTGTCTATTTATGCAACAACAAAACAACTATAGATGACAATAACAAAGTAAAATGATAACTTGTCGAACTTCTGTTGGTCTACACACCGACCAACCATGGTATCAGACCCAGAGTTTAAGTTACCTTTCCTTCTGAAACTGAATAACAGAGTTTCCCTCATGTCAGGGTGAACTAACTCCGGTTTTCACAAACCTGCTTTCTTAAACAGAGCCCAGGACTCGAGTTCCACACCGCAGCAGTGCATTGCGAGAGACCACCTGGGTTTGCCAGCGTGTTTGAGTGTGTATCATAGTGTGTGTATAACAGTGCTGGCGGAGTAAAGATCTTTGCATTGGCCGGGAATCGAACCCAGACCTCCCGCGGGCGAGGATTCTACCACTGAACCACCAATGCTCTTCTCTTAGAAAAAAAAGGGGCGGGGCCTGATGGGAAATGTAGTATTTAGTTCCACAACAGCAGAGCAGTTTGTTCAAACAAATGTGAGTTGTTCTCTCTAAAAAAAAATCCACAATTCATCATGGCAACAGGTAAACAGAAGGCCGCAGCGTGACAGTTTGACGTTGGCACACACAGACAGTAATGTTACACAAACACATCATGTGTCAGTACGGGAAAAAGAGAAAAAAGTTCAGAATTTGTCACAATGAAAGTCCAAAATAAATCTTGAAGGAACGACCTTAAAAACATTTGTACTAATTAATCAGTCATTTTGTCATGTATCATTCCCGCTGCTCAGAGTTATCGCAGTGAGCAGCTCCATCGCTGCCTAGCACAGCCCTGCTTATAACGAAGATCAAGTGTAATCTTATACAGTGTAGCTGTTGGCAAGAAACTTGAATGAATACAGTTGTTTGAAGGAGATATTTTCACAGTGATACTAAATTACGGAGTTAATTGTGATTGTACAATGTACAAAGATAACTTTTAGAATTTCTGGAATTTCTTTGAAACGGTTGGAATCATTTTTATGGGACAGTGTGGGAAATAGTTGCTGTCAATTATTGTTCTTAGAAAGATAATTTTAATTGGCAAAAATGTATTGTCTGTTCCTCTCACAAATCATCTGGTACAAACAAAAAAAATACCTTCATAAGAATCAATATTTGATCATTCGCTTTCAAATCAAAATATTACCTGATCTGTAAATAATATCACTCAAATATCCAAACGGATGATAGATGGCAGTGTACGATTACTATACATTCAATTATTTTATATGCTGCACATGTAAAGCCATGGTGCTAGCATAGCACACAACAAAATGACTAGCATCTTCTTTAATTCCCTTTTTATTATGCTTTAGCTTATTCAACTAAAGTCATACTCCAATTGTTTTTTCGTAAATATCTTATCGAATGGAGTCTCACCAGGAGAACTTCTTACTTTCTGTGAATGGCTTAGCTATGTTAGCTGTAAGAGATGTTAGCTATTTTAACTATGTTAGCGATGTCAGCTATGTTGGCTAGCACAGAATTATAAATATGCAACAAACACTCACAAGAGAATCAAATTCAGTGAAACACCTCTGCATAATGTTGACCATGCTCCTCGCCAACAAACGCCCTCTGCTGGACTAACATAGCTATTGCAGATTGGAAAAAATACGAAATATAAATGAGTATAAATAAATAAACTTATCAGATATAGAATAGTACACATTTTGTAAAAACATGCACGGTTCCTCAGAGGATGTGTACTCAAGTCTTTCGTGATCCCCTGACTTTTCCTTTTGCAGCACCAATAGGTTGATATTTGTGCTTTTGAATCAAATGTCTCAACAACTATTGGACGGATTGTCGTGACATTTAGTACAAACATGTACTCCTCCCTCAGGATGAAACGTAATCACTTTTCAAGAAGATTTTGCATAACGGACCCAGAGTTTAAGTTACCTCTCTTTCTGAAACTGAAAAAGCAGAGTTTCCCTCATATCAGGGTGAACTTACTCCAGTTACCGCCAAACCAGCTTTCTGAATCAAAGTCCAGTCCACGAGTCTCACATCGCAGCAGAGGGAGCACGGGAGACCCGGTTCATTTGGATCCTAGTGTGTCAGTGACCGTGCATATAGTACTGTGGAACTAAAGATTTTTGCATTGGCCGGGAATCGAATCTGCTGCACTGGCTGCACCAACTCATCTGAAGGGTTCACAAGTAGATGGTAAATACATCCAACATTATCATAACATATGACACATAACGTATCTGTCATATTCACTGTGCTCATATCCGTTATAAACCATTGATTATGTTTTGTGATCCTTCTCTCCTTGCAGCCGCCGCTCTAACTGTAAAGAGACCTGTGGCTGTTCCCCAGGAGCTCATGTGCCTGCTGCCAGAAGGAGCGGGTCGTCCATCAACAGAGGCGACTGTCACAGTTCCTGGTGTGTAAAATGTTCTTCAGCCCCCCCAAATAATTTGGCATTATTGGATTTTTTAAAAAAAAAGATTTTTTTGGTGATGTCATTAAATTAAACTATTGTTTCTCACATGGACAAGTTATTTATAACTCTAACATGCTACATATGTGCGTGCGTTCTGGTTTGTATGTTTTCTCCCCCTTCAAATTACAATCCAACAGCCTATCATCATACTGAACGATATAAAGTTGACACTGTCAGGTCCATTCTCCGTCTATTGTGTGCGGTCCCTTTAAGAATTAGGATTTGGGACTGACACTGATATGAAAGCTAGTTTATCCGTCTTTCCTTTACTATGACCCTGAAATTGTGTCTCTTGTGTTATCATAAACTGAATGCAAGCAAAACTACAGAGCAAAATCACACTCTTTCTGATTGAACCAATCTATGAACTGTCTGAAACAATGGATATCCGCGGCCCCAAATGGGCCCCAAAAAAAATTGCCGCAACAAACATGCTGCTCCCCTTGGGGCTAAGCCCCCCCTTTCTTTTAATCCTAGAAACGCCCCTGCTCTTTATCATTGATGTGTGGCTTAGCCCCAAGTGAGACTCAAACCTGCGTCCAGGAGCTGAAACCAGCGATATGAAAGTGGATTTTGAGCACCTTGGACAACGTTAATAATGCTGCAATTTCATTGGCTGTCAGCGTATGCCAACTATACACGACTTGCCTATTAATGCCTGTAAGATATATATGGACTGAGCACATTTATCTTAAAAAAAGAGAGCCTGAGTCAGAGCGGGACAAATCGACACACATGTGCTGCGGAAGCATTACAGTTTGACGTTGGCACGCAGCGTTACAGACGGTAATGTTACACAAACACAACATGTGTCGGTGCGGGAAAAAGGCATTAAGTCCAAAATAAATCTTGAAGGAATCAGTCACTTTCCTCATGTATTATTCCTATTCAGGCTGCTCGGAGTTATCGCAGGGACCAGCTCCACATCTCTCCCTGGCAAAGCCCGGCTTATAACAAAGCTATACAGCCGTTGCGTTCAAGCTCAGCACAGTACACAGTATCATGACGTGATCAAATGCTGTACAGCAGCTGTAAACATACCGCGCTTGCAAGTGCATTTAATAATTCTGATAATGAATAAATATATAGACAACCATCCCGACAGCTTTGGATTTAAGGAAGGCAACACTGCCTCGCCAGTACAGAAGGGAAACAATCTTAAATGCACATTTTTGGGTCCTGTTGTTTGAAAGACATCAGGTACAGTTTGTTGATAGTGGGCTTTATGCCTCTAATCATAACACATTATAAGAATGTATTGACTTTTTACACTGCAGTTTCCTAAAATGTGTATATGCAAAGTTTGTAAAAGTTGATCTGAAACTATTTCTAAGATTTGAATACAAGAATAAGTGGTTAAGCCATTTCAAAAAACAAGTTCCCCTCCTGCCAAGGCTGTGATGAAGAAAAGAAATTATTTAGTGCAGTGTGTTTCACAGATTAAAGTCAACATTAGGTAGATCATAATAACACACTGAAGCTCAATTAAACAATCAGAGAACAATTTCACACTAGAGCAGAGAACAGGTAATTACAATAAACTGACTTTCCAGGAAAAAGCAAACAATTGTGTTTTGTTTATTGTATTCTGTAACATAACAGGACTCAGCAGACAGCAGTGTGAGAAGGTCAGAACAAGTCCTTATGTATCATTACATCACTTAAAGACTGTTGCATTATTTGTGTTGGTTGTACTATTGCATGTTATGTACTACCAAACAAATCTGAGTGGATATGTGTCACTAGCATTGTTCTTTTTAAGAAAACCAAATGTGTGTCTTAACTGCAACGGTAAAGCATGAGAGGCACAAACTGTGGTTTGTTGTCTCAACGTCTCCAGCCTTGTCTGTTTAAAGTGTGGCTGTTTGAGTTGCTAAGCCCTAAAAGTGTTTGTTTAACCCGGCAGGAGTCGAAACAACCACAGATTGTTTAAACGTTCTGCTAACTTTTTCTGTCTGCTTTTCTTTTCTTCTCATCTGCGGTCAGAGATCACATCATTTATATTATTTCCTGCTCCATTAAGAGGCTCCGGTGGGAATAAGAACAGGCATATGTTGGACAGAGGTGTGCTGGAGGCCTCTAGACTGAAGCCCAGATGTCCTCCCGTCCACACAAAGCACCGTCAATATGGATCACATCCTCTGTCTCGCTTCAAAACAAAAACATCCCAAACTTCACGGACTACGTGCTACTCAAAAGCAGCCAAATAAGCAGTGTGGCAGTTCTGAAACAAGAAACCTTTCATAAACAATGTACTTTTTCATGAGATATATCAGTTTACCACCCTCTGTGCTCCTTTCATTGGTGAAAACAATGACAATGTTTTATTTACAGTATCATAACTTTATTGATACATCATGTAGAGACAATTATGTTATATGTTTTATATTTTCAGGGATTTACAAGGATTTCTAAACTCTTTCAATAAAAAAGACACAATAATCACTTAACTTGTAAATATACTGTATTATAGCTCGATTTGTGCTTGTGTGTATAAATAGTGATGCAATATTGTTTTACGAGCCAGAACTGAATTTAAATTGACTTGTAAAGTTTCTATATATGCGCCTGTGTCATTTTCTATGTATTGTTGGGTTCCTGGCAGCTTCATACTTTGCTAAGTTGACAAAATGAGAAATCTGACTTATAGCTGAGTTTGTGCTGAAAGAAAGGATGCCATGTACGTGGGGTTTAAAAAGTGCTGAACAAAGTGACGAATGAATGAGGCTAAATCTACCTGGACTAGTCCCCGTCCTCTTGGTCTCACATCTCGCATCACATCACAGAGAAAAACCCAACCGGCAGACTCCTTCCTCAGCTCCCGCTCCCTCTCGGCTCTTTGAATAATTAGTGATGTGTGTCAATATTGTGGCCCATAGTAACCATATGGTGGGTGCAGGCAGACAGGCCATTGTTTGGAGCTGTGAAATATTGTGTATCCCTGCGAGGGCTGGAGCCAGCAGAGGCAGGAAGTGTTGTCGGGACTGACAGGGACATTGTGCGCTTGAATGGGCGAGTCCTCGGTGGCAGGGAGCACCGCGGACCCAGACAGAAAGTCTTGACCCTGGCGAGAAAGGCTGATTAGGCATGGTGCTGCAGGCCTCTCCTTCATCCACCCCCACCACCACCACCACTCTCATCCACACCCCCCACTGGAAGCCGTTAGGGCCCGAGCAGAATACAACAAGGCCACTTAACTCAGCGGCGCCTTTTCACTGCGCACATAAAAACACTCATATATTCATGTCAGGGGTGGAGAGGAAAGGAGAGGGGCGGGGGCTCGGGGCCGCACCGTCAGTGTGTGAACCCCGGAATGATTGGAGTGTGTGTGTGTGTGTGTGTGTGTGTGTGTGTGTGTGTGAACCCGACAACTGATCTAATGCCTCTTAGAGGTGGGACGGAATAGAAGAGAATGAAGTTGCTTTTGAGCGTTTTCTTTCAGCACTTTTTTAACATGCATCAAAACCAAATGATGTCGTTAGCGTGTTGTGCAGAGGACAGATTGGAAATGATGCTCAGCTTTTGTTTTACAGTCCTCGTACTGCCACAGTATAATCAGACAAACACATTAGTTCAGATGTAATCGAAGGAGGCCAACATTATCCTGCCACATTAACAAGCTGTGGCGCGCAGGAAAGCGGAGCAGCCAGTGCATCCTGACACTACACAAAGCCTTAAAACACACATATAACACCCCAACAAGCATCCGACTCTTAGCTCTGCAAACATTTAAATTCAGGAGATCCTTCAAAACGTCGAGGAGAGACATTTAATTGCGATGCTTCTTCGGTAACCATCCGAGCTTCATGGCAAACATTTTACTTGTTAATGGAGCATTTAACAAATTGAATATCAAAACTTTATGCTGCTCAGAAAAAAACTCCACATCACTCACAAGACGACCGAATACATCAATGGAGTGAATTGTACTTTTAGAATTATGTGATGCACTATAAAGGATGCAGCGATTTGTTAAACTGAGCACTGAACTTTTTTTTCCACAACAGTGATAATACATCTTTTCTGCAAAACAATCTGGGCAGCTTCAATCGGAGGAGCTGGTTCATCTGGTTCAGTTTCATTTCACCGTCCTCTGAGTCTTCTGCTCCTCTCTGCTCCATAACTGCCTGATCAAATACGCCTCCATCCACATCCCTCCTCTTCCTCGTCTCTCCATCCTTCCCCTCTTTCATCCCGTCCTCCTTTCCCCTCTCTGCCAATTATCTCTCCGTCAGTCTGTCACACTTTGTAGTCTAATAAAGGCGTCCTAAATTGATGCCCATCCCGCCTTTATCCCCCTGATAAAGCACAACAATTAAGGCTCATGTCTCTTTGCTCAGGGCCCTTTGATGGCACACAAAGCTGCACCCAGAGAGAGGGAGAGGTGGTGGAGCTGCAGCTCTCTCTCTCTCTCTCTCTCTCTCTCTCTCTCTCTCTCTCTCTCTCCAAACTAATGTATGCCACATGATGCAGGTATGAAACCAGAACAATCTGTGCACAACAATGCATCTCAGGGGACTCGTGAATACTGCTGACTTGCGGGACAACATTACAAAACACTTCTTGACTTTAACACCAGTGACGCTGGACTCCACTTGAACTTTTTAGCCCTTTGATTTAGAATAATTTGCCAATCTTAAATGGGTCTCTTTCTGCCAGCATTCTCAGGGAACAGATTAGACCAGGACTAAACCATGGTAAGGCTTTTTGGGGGGTTTCTGGTCTCAAGCAGTGGCCGACCACCGTGGAACGAATACCTGTAGTGAGAAAAGCACCACAGGTGTGACAACAGCCGCAAGAAGCTGTATAAACTAAAACAACTTACAATTTGTCTATGTGAACAAAATGTGTTTATACATAAGAGCAAGACATACAATAGAGACTCAATATATGAATAATACATAGAATAGAGATAAAGTCTAAACAATTGTGCTGCCAGTCAACATTTCCGCCTCCTCAATCAACAAAACGTACAAATCTCAATCTCATCTTTGCGTTTTTGTTATTTTTCATCTTTCTTTCAAATGCTGAAAGCTGAAAACAAAAAGATCCAGTAAGGGATTAAACATATTCTGTTGAACCCCAACCTTAGTCACAAGAATAGCACCTAAACATTTTAATTGGAAAAATCAACAAACTCTTCTTCTGAGGGCAGAACAAAAGTTTCTGTTCCTGAGGAAAAGAGAAAATAGTTTGGAAATGATTGATAAGAGTCTTGAAACAGCAAAATGTGGTAAACAATCACCAGGGCTTGAGAATTAAAGCATAGATAATTACTGAGTAAATGCCAAAACATTTAGAACAAAAACGAGAACATTTAAAAAACACAGCGTGATTCCTGCAAGAATGTTCAACATGTTACCTCTTTGTTTATTGAGTTGTTGTTTTTTTGCTACATGCCACGACACCGGGGGGGGGGGGCAGAAAATTTGAATCGTCAGTGGAAGTAAATGGAAAGCTGTGAAGGAAAGCAGAAGACACGACATCGTTAAAATCCATCTCCGGTCTGAGAAGGATTCAGATACACAAGAGTTACGTTGTGATGGTGAACAATCTGCACCCTGTTATTATACCAGAGACACAAACTCTTCTACTCAAAGAAAAAAAGGTTTTCCTCTGAATTATTCAAATGTTGGATTACCTGTTGTATTTTCTGTTGATGCCTAAAGCTCCTTAAATATATATATTTTATTTTATTTCACACTATTCTGAGTCATTATTGTGATTTTTCTGTTCATGCACTGCCAGTATATAATGAAATATCTCATTGTTTTGGTTAAGTCTTATTTTTGTTGATACTCGTAGTTTTGAATTTCACGTGTCTCTTGATTTGATGCTTTTATTACAGTAAAATCACAGTTATTGCAACATTACACCGGCCATTTCCTTATTTATATTAGTATTACGACAGCATAGGGCTTCAAGCAATAAACAGACATTTCAGAGGCCAAACTCTCCAAACTGCAGGAGTATTATAAAGGTCAAATAAAGAAAACTCTTTCTCATTAACAGGAGTAACAAGTTGACACTGACCAATTAATACAGCTTTTGACATACAGTAATGTTTGCTGCTAATCAACACAGCATTACAAACTGAAGTAACTGGTGTTGTTTTTAGATTGTTTTTGTGTTCCTGTTCCATCAAGCCGTCACTATGCAAATACAAGATGACGGAAAATAACATTATCGGAATGAGCTTTATTGGCCAAGTGTGTTTACGCATACAGGTGGCTCTAAATGCCCTTACTCACAGCTCCATGAGGGATGTTCATGAGGACACCGAGACGTGAGGTTCAGTGTCTCGCTCAAGGACACTTCAACATGCAGGCAGGAGGAGCCAGGGATCGGACCGCCAACCTTGTAGTTAAAAGACGACGAGCCGTGGGTAATAAGTTACTTCATATGCATACAGTAGGTGGTTTATGTACAGTATGTACTCGCATATGTTAAATAACAGTTTTTGTGACTGATTAACTCTTCATTAAGTGATAGCATGTGGTATTCAAGTCTAATTTTGGTAAAGAACTTGCAGTCTTCCTCAGCTCGGCTTCCTGAAGCGGTTAATGCTTTTTTTCTTCTTCTCTGGCTGTCGCTTGGTTGATCCACATTTTGTGCAGACTGTGCTGAGGCTGCATGTGTACTGTCCCTCCCACCAGCAGCACCAGCTCAGCAGTGTAGTTACCTGGGAGGCCGGGCCTCGAGAGTGAGTAATGCTGCTGAAACAAAGGCCCTGACAGCAGAAGTGTGGAGAGAGTGATGAGACCCCCTGCTGGCGTGTTAACTTGGCTGGCCTCGGAGTCTCCTCCAGGGCTTTCCCTTTCAGACTCTTGCCCCTGAGGGCTCGGAGCCCTGGAGACACCGGGATCCTGGTTTACCATTGGTCACCTCTTATCCAAATGCTGTAGCCTTCTTGAGCTCGAATCCAAAATAACAACTTCGATAGTATGTAAGCAGTGTGAGGAGTTTGAAAGCTCAAACACTAAGAGGCTGCTTCACTTTGATAAAAGGAGGTTAGTATCAGAAAGTACATGTATGTTTACTTACATGTATTAAGTACAATTTTGAGGTACTTTGATGTGTTTCAATTTTCTGCTATTTTATACTTCTACTCCACTACATTTACAAGGGAATTATTGGACGTTTTTCTCCACTACAATAATTTGACATATTTATTGACTATAGTTGTTTACTACAGATTAATAATTTACATACAAAACGACAATGATCATCTTATAAATGTTGCAGTATACATTTAACTACTCAAAAGTATATAAAATAGTAATGATCCCCACCTTAACATAAACATTTGAATGCAATACATAATAAATATATAATTATAACACTTGAAAAAGGGACATCCCTCATGGTATTTGATACTTGTACATTTTGAACATTTACTTGAATGCAGGACTTCACTTGTAACAAAGTATTTTCAGTGGGATACTGCTACTTTTACTTAGATCTCAATACTTCTTCCACCACTGAGTAGTATAAAATAAGAAGGCACCTGATTTGGGAAGGGAAATGAAGATTAAAAAGAAATTACATTAAGCTCTAACTACTGTAAACGATGGTGGTTGCTTTGTCTCATTAACAGCGTTGCCATCATCGACTCACTATCTAAACTAGCTTCAAAGCATGCCATGAGAACAGATTTAACAGTTGCTTTTTAAATTGATGTGCATGCTGTGTTTGATGAGCATGAGAAGATATGAAGAAACTTTGATGATAAAACATGACATGACGTGTTTTATCAAACTTGTAAAGAAACTAAGAAACTTTTAACTTTTAGTGTTAGTGTTTGGAGGCTTCACATGGGAGACTTATGGTGACACAACACCACCAACTTCTCCCCCCCGTCTCTGCCAACCTCTTGTGGTTGCCAAGGTAAACGTGGGATCGGCTGCAGGCTCGGAGGGACGTCTGGCTGTGACGGGGCGCGTGACATGATACTCGACAATCAGACACCATGACAACCTGGCAACAATGCTGTTGATTCAGCAACCAAACTGTATGAGGAGTCGGAGAGAGAAAGGACAATACACATGTTGCAGAGTGGAGGAAACACAGCTAGGTGTTGAAAGGCTGCAGAGGAATAACAGGAGCTTAATGAGTGAAAAATGTGCTTTCTGTCCTTTTGTCTGTTTCACTCTCATGCACAAATAGGCTTTTACAATTAGAAAGTAAAATCATTATGTGAAGATTTTTAACAGCAATAATAAACACCCGTCCTGGAGGTGGAAATAAAATGGGAAATCTCAGTTCGTTTTTCAGGATACGTGTTGTCTCCCTTCCTTATTACATTTATTTAGCTGATGATTGTTTCCAAAGCGACAACAGGATATAAAGAAAGTGTTTTTGTTGTTTTATGTTAAGGGCCTGGATACAGTCTGAACAGATGAGTTTTCAGTCGACGACAGAAGATGTGTAGAGTTTCTTCTGACGTTAATGAGGAGTTGGTTCCACCATTGTGGAGCCAGGACAGCAAACAGTTGTGAATTTAAATGATCCAATAGAGAAACAAAAGATGTCAAATCAATTATTTGACAAAGTTCTCACAATGCGCTTGGAAAAGGGAACCCCCAACTCACGTGTACATAGATCAGGTGAACTTCAACCCTGGAAGACTTTCCTCCAATAACGCGAGGCGATCTGTGTGATGGTCCGAGTGTGTGTTGAATGTAATGTCATGTCACTTATTGTCTGTAAAAATCTGAGAATATAAATAACAAAACACAGTAATAATGTTCATAGTAATTCTTCATATCTTTACATCAAATGCATCAAACCAAATTGAAAGTCATTATTTTGAGAAACGAATAGTGAGAATATTTCCACAAGCTCTGCTGTAATCATTCAAGAGTATGAGGATGAAAACACAAATGCTATTAACTACTTATCAAAAGGATCTTGCATATTGTAAAATGACTCATTGAAGTTGATTCCTGTATTTTAAGGCAAGGCAACTTAATTGAATGCACCCTCTCACACACAGAGGCAATTCAAAGTGCTTCACATGCAGTAAAACACAGAAATCTAAAACACAAAATAAAACTGAAAATAAAATAGAAATAAACAAAAATTATACATGTTACAGTGCAGCCAAACGTTGTAAGTTGCTCCAAATTTGATAAAATAAAAAAATACAGTAGAGAAATAAATCAACCGATGACACGGAGGTAGTGCAGTTTTTGATTTAGATTGTAAAGGTTTGCAGCATCGTAGCTAAAAGCAGCTTCAACCTGTTTGGTTCTGCTTCCTAAAGAATCCCAAGACCTTCTGGGTCTCTGTTCATCAAACAGATCAGAGATGTGTTCATGGCCCAGGTTGTTAAGTTATTTATAACCCAGCATCACCACTAAAATGTTTTCTTTAACGATCTGGAAACCTGTGCAAAGCTTTAAGAACAGGAGAAACGTCTTGTTAAAATGTTCTGACTGAGCTGAAGTTGGTATTTTTCACAGGAGGCCGTTTCAATAGTCCACACTGCTGGAGATGAAGTCACGAATGAGTTCATTTACATCTTGTCTGGACATGAGAGCTCCGATTCCTTCTTTGTTTGTGATGATAAAATGCTGATTTAGTTTTTTGCCTCAGTCTAAAAGTCTAAATGGATAAATATCAATATAAGTGTTCCAGATCAAAATAATAACGATCTTTACCCTCTATTAGGCCTACACTGCCACCGTGTGGTAGCAGTAGAAACCAGAAATCTTTAACATTTCTAGCCTTTATCTACAATGTCCTGGATGTATTCTTTCTCGTGATGCATATCACCAAGTAACTCCCATTTTTAGTTTCAGTTTAGAGTCATAAAAGCATCTTATAGAAAAAGAAGGATGTTGACTTATATTGAATAATGTAACACGGGATGTTGCATCTGTGTTGTAGTTCAATCATATCAAAAACTGTGTTGGCTTCTGGAAATTGATGGCTTAAATTCTAAAACAATGTATAAAATGTACATCCTAATGCCATACACTATCTTATACATATACATAATAAACATGTGGAAACATGTTCAAAATGAATTAGTCCAGTAGTGCAACTCTGAAGGTCTTAAAGACAAACCCTGTCAAACAATGCTGTTATAAAAGCCAGACAGATTATAAAACATTTCGGGAGAAGGAATTTGTAACAATGTCCATTAGACCAAATCATTATATTTTACTGAAATGGCTTCATGGTAGTTGATGGAGGATGCGACACCCAGGGAGACATCCTGCTCCCATTTATCACAATCAATCTGGGTGCAAAGTGGGAAGCCCTCATCCCCGAATCCAGATATGTCCGATAGGGGAGCGTAGAGGTCTCTGCGACCAACAGTCTCGTAGCCTTGATACACAGGGGTCACCGTAGTTGAAGCTGAAAGTGACCTGATGCAGAATCCTCAATATCTGGCTGCTTTCTGTGACCTCAGTGCAAGAAGACGCCTCAATGTCACTACTCAGACCACGCAAAGCCTTCACCAGGGGAGAAGAGTCTTCATTTGTGGGAGGGAAGTCAGTACCCATGCTGACTGGCTCACACATGTGGAGACCTCCAGGTCCTGGTGTAGATTTGGAGGGTCCAGAGATGCAGTCCAGCTCAGAGCTGTTGCAGGCTGGATAGTAAAGGTGTCGCTTTTCCCCAAGGACTTTTGTTAGATTACATGCAGTGTAATTATCATCATCAATATCACTTTTTAAAGCATTCAGGCGAGTGACTGTTCGCATCCATGCTGAAAGACAGGACATACCGGAAAGTTGACAAATCAGCAATTAGCTTCTCAAATCCTCATTTTGTTAACATTCCTTATAGCGCCTACATTCTCCCAAATTTTTCTCCCAGCTCCCTTTTAATGTTTTAATGTAAAACTGAGATAATGTAAGAAATATAACGTTACAAGTAAAAGTCTTTTGTTGTACACTGTTGGGTATACTTCAATGAAGCTTTTTTGTGTACAATCTGAATTTGCAAAGTTCAATATTTGCCACTGAAATATTGGAGAAGAACTATAAAGTGTCATTGAGTTGAAATACTCAAGTACAGTAGCGTTACAGTACCATTAAATTTAGGACATGCGCGGGCAGTATTGGACCGTGACAAAATCAGAGATGCTATTTGTAAGATACATAAAATATATATAAGTAAAACAAATAAAGTTGCATCAAACAAATAACCTACAAAAAGACTCATAGTCTGGCAGTAAAACATATTAAAAAAAGTTTAAAATGTAGCTATATTTAACAAATTTGCGAGCTGGCATCCTTAAATATTCTAGACAACAGTTGGAAGTATTTCTCCATTGTTGACTTTTAAATCTTTCTTTCTGTCAGGACTGCAGTTGCTGCTTACTCGGCTCGTGAACGTCAACTGACAAAAGTGAATTGTTCTACGGAGCATTGTGACATTCATAGAACGGCCTCATTCTGGAACTCTAATTATGCCATGTTGTATTGTGTTAAACAAAAATCAACACCCTGGTACTAAAGGCCACACATTCCCAAAAATATTGTCACAAAACTAAATTACCCACTCGTACTGTACTTTGTGATTGAGATTTTTCTTTTCTACTGGTATCATATTTTGTAACATGCCATAAAAACTAACGAACAATACAAGGAACCTGCTGTTATTATTCAACGATGTTTTCTGTTTGTTTTTAAATGATTCTGTTTTGTGTCATAATTTGTTGTGATATTAAATCATAATCAGCAGGCTGTAACTTGTGCTGTAAAAGTTATTTGCCGCTTGGGATAAGTGGGGTCCGAGCAGTTTTACGTGGCAGCACTAGAGGGAGCCCTCTACTCAGTCTCCACCGTCTCCTGAGCTCAAATAAATATAGATGTAAAATCCATCACAACTAACTGCAACATGAGGCCAAGGGACTGGTATTCAAATAAGACATGAGTTGTAATAGGAGGGGGGACATTTTTAAAATTTTAAATTCAAATTTAGGAATAATCCCTCAGAAAGTGTCCCAGGTAGAGTAGCTCATCTATACCATGCAAACACACACTGTGCGGTCCACACATCTGGAGTTCAGTGCTGCTCTGGGGGGGTTTCTGTCACTGTTCACTGACTCGCTCTCTAAATTTATCAGGACTTGTATTCATCATGTGTGTCTCTCGTATTTCTGCTGGCCAACAGGACCGACCGGCTAAGAATAGAAGAGCACTGACACAGATTAACAGGGCTGGTCTCTCCCTCTCACTCTTTCTAACAACTAATTATTTTCCAACTGTCGCTCTTACGACCATGAACCTCGTCCTTCTCTGCGTGTGTCTTGACCTTTTCGTATGTTTGACTGGTGACCTCGTCCATTGTAGCGTGTGGAAGACGGGGACAACCTGAAGTTCAAATAAAGAGCAAGCCCAGGTTTGATCTGTATCAGTAAGATGTTTGGTGAGCTTTGAGGGTGTTGTTGTCCTCTCAATTTGGACTGTTTGACCCTTAGTTTCCCAGTAAAACCTTCAAATACTGTTCACAACTGCCTGCAAAAGACACACGTTTACAATCAGGGATATTCCTTGACAATAACTTTTATCTATATGACTTTTATCAATGACAGGAGAGACAAGAGAGTCCTTCAGTGACTCCTAAATGTCACATCTAATCCCGAGATGGAGCAGGAGCTCCAGGATATGTGGGGTTGTCCCACAGAGAGAGAGGGAGAGTTGATCCAGCACACGACAGACACCCAATCACAGCCAGCCAACTAAAGCCCAATTGGCTGATGATGTGCAGGGTTACTTAAGGTTACTTAAGTGTGTCCAGGTCAGAGGAGTTAGAGTTCACAGAGCCATTAACATGGCTGGAGACTTTTGTTCATATTCAAATCTACATCCACATACTTCATTCTAAATAGTCTATTAAAAAGCATATTTATTGGTTTTAACGTCATATCTTCCACAGCAGCAAACTGAGCACCACGCCTCAGCAGCCAACTGTAATCTGGCATTGAATTACAAGGCTTGAAGTAAAAAGCTGCCCACTATTTACGCATCTCTGACAGCAGATAGTCTTTTTCACAATGTCAGAACATAATGCTGGACATGAACAGCTGCGTAAACACATGAAGTGAGTTTACCCACTGAGGTGAAGAGCTTTTATGACATTTTGTTTTGGCAGACATCGTCGCTGAGAGTTAAAACACCATAAAGTTAGCCAGCGGAAAACAACATATCTGCACTTCATCCAGATATCTGGCTCAACACAGGAGATAAGTGTTATCTTGGGCAGTCTGCATGCGAAAGCAAAATGAACCTGAAATGTGGACCTGATAATAGTTAGAGTTCATAGTAATACATCCAATAGTTATCTCAAAATCACAAAGGTCGACCTCAACCTGAAGGTACTGGAAAAGTCAACGTCATCCTCAGGAGACCATGAATGTCTGTATAAAATGTGAGTGTAGTCTGCTGTTGGCAGTGCAGAGACATGTTGAGGAAATGGATCCAATTTCCTCCAAGATTCCTATCTCACATTCTTAGGATGGAAACAATAATGTTAAAGAGTATGTTATTAGTGGATGACAAAAGAAACAAACAGATTGGTCATACTACCCAGTACAACAAGAAAAGAAGTAGTTACACCCTGTCTGTGAATGAGTCAGTCATCTTCTATAGTGACAAATAGAAAGGGAGGTGATTATTAAATAACACCAAAACCACCTAAGATAGATGAACTCACCAGATAAATCAAATGACAGTCAGTTGCTTGGGGTGTTATCAATCAAACTGTATGAAGCGACACACACACACAGCCCTGATGATGACACATTAGCTGAGTTTTTGAGTGTTAAACTTTGATTATTGTACGGCTATTTTTTTTTTAAACTTTAACTTGTAAACTATGAATTCGTTTTTTTAAGATTTGAGGTAACACTATTAAACAACAAACATACATACATATTCTCTTTGTTCCACACTTATTGAAGGCATTTAATATCTTTTGACGAGAAGCAAGAAATAAGCATACAGCTGAACAAAGACAACAATGATGAAGGTCAAATAAACATTTAACTGTAGACATACGTGAATAAAGATAATGACATAATAGGCCTATGTAAAAAAAAAAAGTATAGGCAACAATGAATAACAACATAACATATATATAAGTCAGATTTCTGTCAATTGTAAACAAGAATAAAAAGAGGGGTGGAATATTGATTGATTAATGCAACACGTGTTTTCATATACCTGAAACAACAACAGTGTGTAACTATGAAATAGACTAACTTTACAAAGCCTATAATTTGCAGCAGACTAGTGTCAAAGAAATGAAGGGTGTGTAATGGCTGTGTATTTAAAATAATATGTTCTTCTGATACTTTAAAATATCTTTTGAGTTTCGCTTGTGTGAAATTAACTGAATAGCTTGCATACTAGTGCGGAGGACGGACTACACTCAGCTGCAGCAGCCTCGGGGCGGCAGACAGCGTGAGAAGAAAAAGAAAGCTCCTTTGACGTCAGCCACGTTAGGTTTCATTTAGTCCAAGATGGCGGAGGTGAGCGGGTTGAGGAGCAGAAATTACTTCGAGCCCAACTGCAAAAGCCGAGGCATTGACGAAGGTAAACCGTTGTTGATCTTGTCGAGTGGATGTGTGACAGTGAAGCGATTAAGGAGTGAGGAGCTGAGGAGCGAGGGGGGATTAAAACAATGGACTTTTGCTTCGATCGTCTTTGTCTTTTCTGAACTCGCTTTTCCGTTACAGCCTCTGTTTTCATTTGGTGTTGTGAAAAATATGGTACCCCGTGTCGGACTGTGTCTCCTCCAACGTTAGTCTGCAAACATAGTGTCAACACAGTCTAAACTGTGTTTTAAAATTAACGTTGAAGCAGAAACGTGTTGCCGGCGTGTGTTTTCGCTTTGTCATAACATGTTTTTCCCTCGTTAACTCGAGTGAAACCGATTCTGGCTCGGGTACCAAATTCACCCGCGACACCTGTCGGCTCATTTGTCCGGACCGTCACTTTCACCTGGCGGCTCGTGAACGAGGAGCTGCACTAGTCACAGCTGTATTGGCTTCAAGTGCACGTGTTTGTGAAGTTTTGGAGCAGCTCGCTCTGTGCTGCACCAGTTTTCTGTTCAGTCCAACTTAAACACAACACGTTAATCTTCTTCATGGCACTAATGACTCTGGGATATATTTAAATGCTCTATTATTAGTCTGTTCAGTTCTCCAGCAGACGTATTAACGTTAAACGGCTAATGTTGTCCTCTGAACATGTATTATTATTATTATTTATGTAAACCATAGTCATTAACACACTGTTGACTGATGCTAAAATTAACACGTTACATCTGATGCTGATATTTCTTGCATTGAATTTGCTTTTTAAATGAAATGTGTTAACTATTTCTTTTTTTAAATATCTCGATCAGGGTTTCTTTTCCACTAAATGTACAGTTAATTTGGTAAATCAGCAACGATTCATGTTCCCATCTGTGACAAACGGTGCCGTCGTTAAATTAGATTTAAAGCGGTATTGGGGGGGGGAAATGGGGCTACTGCCAGCACCTTGTTTATATTGAGTAGTTGATTGACTGAAGTTGGCAACTTAAATATCAGTAATTTTGATTATCGATCAATCATCAGTGAGTTGTTTAAATGAGCAAAAATGTCAGAAAAATTCACATCATTTCAAACTTTTTTTTGAGGTGTTCATAGCTAATTCTCAGCACACTCAATGTTATTGTAACCTTTCTCTCACCCTTGTACAGACTCGTAAACGGTTTGTCAGTCTCCCCAAAGTTCCTCACTGAGATACTTTTTATCACGATAACCTTTATGTCTACTTTCATACGGACCAGCTGACTCTGTGGCAACAGCATTCACTGAGTGCGGCTGCTCTTAGTCTGCACTTTGTCCTCACGGACTACTGATCGGTCTGCTTGCTGCTGCTGAACATTTGCCCTCCTTGACTCTTGTCCAGAGAGGCCGTGGCAGGTTGTCTATTGGTGCGGCTGTGCATGAAAGTCATTGTAACTGCATCTACAGCGGATGATTCGTCTGCTTTCGTTAACTCAAACTCTGCAGTGTCTTTGTCTTGACATATAATAAACCTATATAGCCAGTGGTCACTCAAAATATTAATTTTCTCCAAATAATTAAGAATGCATATAGCCTGGATGTGACATGCGGGTGTTGAAACCCTGCTTGAGAAGCACTGGTATTAATAATCAGTCTTGCAACAGTAGAGAAACGACTCCAGCATGAATTTCTCAATGCTTAAACTGTCAGTGTTCTCTCCTACGATCCAAAATGTGGTTTAAGAAAAAAAGACGGCATCAGCAAATATTTATTTACATCTTGCTTGCGGTGTATTTGTCACCGTCTAACTCGCAGCAGTGGTGACATTTTCCTCGCATGCTTCAGCTTCACTCCCAAAGGTTTGTTTGGGGGTCTTCATTCCTATGAAGCCTCCCGTTTAAGTCAAGTGGTCTGTGGATTTATCAGTCTGCCTCAGATATAGTCCAGGGGAAGAGAGATGCAGTGCTGCGATGTAGGACCGGCCTGCACTCTGTTCCTGCCATGCATAGTTAAAGATAGACCCCACACTTGTGTGATGCTTTGTGTGCTCTACAAACTCATCTTATCCCCTCACAACTTTGTGTGTGTAACACTGTGCAGAGAAAATATAATGTAGGCCAGTTAACATCTGCTCAGTGGCTCCATGATAAGAGGTGAAGTAGCTAATTTTAGTTCTGCCCTCGTTTGCTGCGAGCTGAGGCTGAAGGACAGTGCCACTTTATCAGAGTGTAGCGGCGAAGGTGCATATCAGCAAAGATAATACGTTTTCACCGGCTGTTGTGCTTCCTTGCATGCTTATTGTGTTCTCCTCGCGGTCCCAGCAGAATGGTGTCTTTGTGTGGGTCCCCTTTGAGCCACTTCATCCTGCTGAGAGCTGCTCTGGACTCGGATGTGGTCCTGCACGGCCTCAGACTGATGAAGTCCGCTAGGCTAATTTGTGTGCGGAGAGCAGATTACTGTATGGCTAGATTACTGCTCCGTGCATACGGACCAGCAGAGCTTTTCTTTTGGTGGATTTGCAGCGACTACAGAGTTGATCTCGTGGATGCCCCATTTCCAGTTGTCCTATTTGAGGGACTCACAACAGCCCTCCTTCTTTCTTTAAAGTGGCCCAGTGCTGGTGCCTGGATTCAGACAAGCTAGCATTACCACCACTTAAAAGTACATAAAAAAAAACACACAGCATTACAACTACGATGTGTAATCTACTTTGAGTTGTGGAAGAAAATATCAAAAAATGAGTTTGAGGATCATCGACTAGAACTTGACGTTGATAGTTGAGGCAGCTGATAGTCAGTAAAAGTAAGAGATGGTGTTATTGATCCGGTTTGTTGTTGTTTTTGTCTCCCCTGTCACTGGTTCCGTAGCTTTAGACCAGCAGATAGACGGCGCTTGTTGGAGATTACCTACTGATGTACTTGTGGAAAGAAAGGTGTGGCCTCTAGCTTGTGTGTTTGCTGCTGATGTAGCTCACTACCTGGGGACACGTTTGTGATAAACTGGTTGGTACAGCTTCATGCCCTCTTCCTGTGTCAACCACACATGGCACCGCTGTCGTTGCTCTCTGTAGTGAACAATGGAGACATTTGGTTTGGATGTCTACACCGGTAGAGTGAAATAATTTGGTTCTACTTGCTTGACGTAGATGACGTAGCAACGTTTTATTCTATGCCGTAATAGTTCTCACTGTTGGAAACAGGTGGAGTGTCCAGGGTGTGTCTTTTGTCCCTGCACTTCTTCAGATGAGTAAGTGAATGAGGACGTCAGTGACTTGCATGCAGGTCCAGCGTGTCCATCAAGGGATGGGTCCTGCTGATTTGAATGTGGAGAGAGTCACTGTGGTGTGGTTGACTGGCCAGTCATTTGAAATATTTGAATGACCAATGATTAATGCTAGTTGTCCTACTTGTTCAGTGGCATGCTTATGGCCGATGGAATGCCACTTTCAGTTTGTGCTGCAGGGGATCATCTTAATCCTGTACCAGGGATTAATTCTACACCTGGGGGGTGTATTTACTTCTGCACAGAAAAGCAGGAAACTGGATCAACAGTCGTATTGTAAATGTTTGTTCAAGCAGCTTCATTTGTGAATAATGCTTCATAGAGTTCTGAACACTACAATGTAACGCTACCAAGACGAGCTACCCGTCTGCGTGCCTCAGTTTGTGGTTCAGCAGACTTTTACTGCAGTTGTTACTGTGACAGGAAGGATGGTATCTTACAGTTCTAGAGGCAACATACTGGATACTTAAAAAGAAAGTACTTTCATAGAAACCGGCTGAGATGAAGAATGTGAAAACGCTGTCCCCTTAATTAACTTATTTTTCTTCTGTCTTTTTTTTTTTGGCTGGCCCTTTGTGATTTTCAGGCTATTTTTGAGCTTGACCTAGATGGGCCGACCAGAGTGGATGACAGTATTTAGCTGGAAAGATCTACAATATGACCGCATGGAGGGCATTTCTCCTTCTCTTAAACTTCTCCAAACTTATGACGATGAAACCCGGTGGTGTTTGATCTTAAACACATAAACCCCGCCTCCACATCTTGCTCCTCACTTTACGCCCGTTGTCTTGTACAACAACACGCAGCATGACGTTATCTAAACGGTGTAATTTAATCTTTTTCTCTCTACTTTGTCCGGTTATCTAAAGGCTTGAGTGGTATGGAAGATGTCCCCATTCATCGGCACAAGCAGAGGCCTCCTTTAGCCCGGCCCGACGACCTGGAGGATGAACTGCTCCCCAGGACCACCGTCTCAAACTCGGGCAAAAAAGCCAAGCTCACCCCCTCACCAGACGAGTTTGTGGAAGGAGAGGTAAAGTGGTTGCTGTATTTCCAACATTAAGCTAAGATTTATCTACGAGAAATCTCTGTGTCTTGTACAACAGGCTCCTGAATGTCTTCACCTTATTTCCCCCCCCGCAGACGCTTTAATTGCTGATCTCAGCGTTGTTATTTTCAGTTCCCCGTTTCCTCCGTGCAACCTGCCTCATCATCATTATAACGACCTAAATGCTTTCCTGATGCCAGAGAAAGCCACTGATTGATTGCAAACTCATGTCTTCAGGCTGCTGTGATGGAGGAGGAGGAGGAGGAGGAGGAGGAAGAGGAGAAGGCCAGGCCCATCCAGATCGTCGTGGCCAACGAGGACGAGCACAGCTTCGAGCTGGACGCCGCGGCGCTGGAGCAGATCCTGCTGCAGGACCACGTGAAGGACCTGAACGTGGTGGTGGTGTCGGTGGCCGGGGCCTTCCGCAAGGGCAAGTCCTTCCTGCTGGACTTCATGCTGCGCTACATGCACAGTCAGGTGAGATCAATCAATCAATCATCTCCTGCTGATGGCGTGTTTACATGAGCTCAGTAAACATAACTCCTCCTGCGCTTTAATATTGTGTAACATTCACAGGCAGTAGAGATTGTGAAAACAGGTGGGCTGGATGAAGTAGAGCAGACGGGGTTACAACCAGCACAGACAAGTGCGTCTTGTTCGGTCTCATCCTGAGAAAGTGACTCAACCAGGTGACTAACACGTGCAGCGTCAACGCGGCGCGGTGGTTTAACTGGTCTCCACCTTCTGGGAAGGTGAACGTCACCATATTTATGTTTCATAATAAGAGTTTTGGAACCTTTTTAATGTAATAATAATATAAGCGTTTCGGTCCAATACACCTAATTTCCCTGTGTGGTTACTGGCCTTTTATATAATATCTGTAAATATGAATAACACCAAGTGGTACATTACACGCACGCACGCACACACACACACACACACTCTCTCTTGAGCTCTAACAACTGTGTGTATCAACAACAACTAGTCTTTCAGAAGCAGCCAGGATCACCTTACACTCACTTGCACATACTCTCTCTGAGACACACACACACACCCGTAAAGAGGGAGGAATGTTTCTCTCACAGCTGTTATGAATGTTTTCATTCATGCAAGTTTGACCGGATCTGCACATGCTCACATTTTCCCCTGAATACTGATATTGTTTCTTTGGACTCTTGATATTCAGTTCCATCCAGAGGTTAATGTTGCAAACATCAGCTGTCACAGTCGTGTGTGTTCATCTGTTGTTATTGGACTGCAGCTGCACGTTCTCATCAAGTGACGAGCTGCATTCCTGCTCTGTAGTGACGAGGCCTTCAGCACAGACATTGTGTCGTGCACACCAAGAATCAGTGTTCTCGCAGTCTTTGCCTTGCAAATCAGGTATTTGCTTGGCCGGTGAGGCTTGTTGGCGCACCTCCTATTTATGGTCTGTGGATTTCCTCACATGTCGGCTGGAAACAAAAACAAGGTCACAACGTGCTGCTTTAATTTCACCTTTTTTTTTTTTTTTTTAAAGTCATAACACTTATTTTGAATGAGGGCCTTTTAATGATCCGTAAAAAACAAAAGACTGACAAGATAAACATTACATAAAGCCTTGTGCTGCAGCATATTCTTGTTTCTGTGTGACTCAATCAGTGTCTCCGAGTGATTTGTTGACACCTGTTACTCTGTACACTGTAAAAACACGAGGACGATGGTATGACTTGTGATGCTACAGTGTCCTGTGGTGGTTTAAGTCAGCTATCAAGAAAGAACGGAAGAGTTCTCTCTCTCTCTCTCTCTCTCAACCCTTTTTTTTCTGTCCCAACCCATTTTCTCATCTCTTCTTCTATTCCTCTTTCCTCTCGTCGTGCCCTATCCTCGTCTCCTCTATCCTCGTCTCCTCCTTCTTACCTTCAGCAACAACCGAGTGCGTCGTGGATTGGAGGTGATGATGAGCCCCTCACAGGGTTCACCTGGAGAGGGGGCTGCGAGAGGGAAACCACAGGAATTCAGATCTGGAGCGAAGTCTTTGTGGTCGAAAAGCCTGATGGCAGCAAGGTAGACGGTGATCAAACAAACAGTACAATAAGTCCTTATGAGCTTCATCCTCACATGAAGCTCATAAGGAACCTGCTGCAGATCAGATTTCTGTGTTTTAACACTGTAAACATTAAACATAAATACCCTACTTGGCCGACAGGCTGCAGTATTTTACATCTCTTGCATCTCTTGTCAACAGGTCGCTGTGCTCCTCGTGGACACTCAGGGAGCTTTTGACAGCCAGTCCACCATAAAGGACTGTGCTACTGTGTTTGCCCTCAGCACCATGACCAGCTCTGTACAGGTGGGACTTAAACAGCTTGTGTTGTCTGGTGTAAATATGCTGTTGCTTCTTCTTTCACTTACAATGTCGTCCCATGTTGTGTTTCTTCTTTTTGTTTTTCAGGTGTACAACCTCACCCAGAACATCCAGGAGGACGACCTGCAGCATCTGCAGGTTGGTGTTACGTCGTCTCCTCATCTGGGAAAATAGCACCAAAGTTACAGTGACTCCTGTTACCGGATCATCAACTTTGATTTTCCTCTCACATTCAGCTCTTCACAGAATATGGCCGCCTGGCAATGGAAGAGATCTACCTAAAACCTTTCCAGGTACAGACTGTGAACATGCATGTCATCTGAATGCTATATAGAACATGCATCATGTCCATAGAGTGATATTATATTAAATAAGTAGCTGCACAGCAAAGCATGTAGTTTTATAATAATAATATTAGGAGATTATTAACATATCTGTAGAATTGAAACAATAAGGGTTAAAACTGTTTCAGTCGCTGATGTTTCTGATTCGGGACTGGTGTTATCCTTATGAGCACAACTACGGACTGGAAGGAGGCAACAACTTCCTGAACAAAAGACTACAAGTGAGAATCTTTATTCATTTTATTTTTTTAACAATTTGAAAATGCAGATTTGTTTTTTTGTTGATACTGGACTATTTTTCCTACCCTGACCTTTCTACACATTGTTGAAGACGTGTATGCAGCCAGTCACACACTCGCTGCTCCTGTCAGACACACCACACCTCTTTTTACTTATCTCATCGTGTGTGGGTGTGGGTGTGGGTGTGGGTGTGGGTTTACACGCTCCACACATCAGTCAATGACGAGAGAAGAAAAGGCACACTTTCACTGTGAGTCAATTGTTGTCTGCTGACTCAGGTGAAACAGCACCAGCACGAGGAGCTGCAGAATGTGAGGAAGCACATCCACTCCTGCTTCTCAAATATCGACTGCTTCCTGCTGCCACATCCGGGCCTCAAGGTGGCCACCAACCGGTACTTTGACGGCAGGCTGAGAGGTGAGAAGAACATGAACTAATAACAAAGACGAGTGATGGCTGAAGCATGCTGGACTGAAATGTCACGTTTCAGAGGACAATCAACAATCGAGGTGTGTGTGTGTGTGTTTTTCAGACATCGATAGTGATTTTAAGAGGGCGCTGGCCAGACTGGTACCTCTCCTCCTGGCCCCAGACCGCCTGGTGGAAAAGGAGATCGGAGGCAACAAAGTCACCTGCAGAGACCTCCTGGAGTACTTCAAGGTCCTGCAAGATTTTATTAAAACCAACAAAAAAAGACAAACAAAAGCTTGAGGGTGCATAAACAGCACAAAATTGTTTCGGGTGTTTTGCCACAGTACATGTCAACAATGTCCCGTAGATAAAAAGAAAAAACAATCCAAGTTTAGTCGCTGCACGGACACACAACACGTGTACGATATGTCCCCCAGGCTGTTGACTTCCTGTGTCATCTTCATTGTTCAGGAATCACTGGTGTGATAAACTGTATTATTTTCCATTCCTGCAGGCTTACATAAAGATCTACCAAGGGGAGGAACTGCCTCACCCGAAGTCCATGCTGCAGGTTAGTCGCCGTCTGAGGGATCCTATCAAGTACGGCTCACACTTTTTGTTTTTTATCTTGAACCTCATCGTCTTCTCCTGTTTGTCAGGCGACAGCAGAAGCCAACAACTTGACAGCTGTGGCAGGAGCCAAGGACATGTACGGCAAGAACATGGAGCTGGTGAGCACGTGTTTATCTTTCAGTCGTCATGAGTTATCATCGGAGGGGGGAGGTGTTATGTTTACAAGCAGCTTGTGGCACACTAACGGGAGTCATTTTAATTATTTAAGCTCTAATAAAAATCTTCCAAAATGGGCCCTAATGCCCGTGCAGCTGGAGTCGTCTTCATCTCTTCCTCCATCGTTTTCAGGTCTGCGGCGGGGACAAGCCGTACATCGCCCCGGCCGACCTGGAGCGCTGCCACGAGGAGTTCCTCGAGCACTCGGTGCGTCACTTCTGCTCCGTGAAGAAAATGGGCGGAGCCGAGTTCTGCCAGCGCTACCAGAACCAGCTCGAGTCCGAGCTGGGCGAGGCCTACGCCAACTTCTCGAAGCACAATGACGGCAAGAACATCTTCTACACGGCGCGCACGCCCGCCACGCTTTTCGCCGTCATGTTTGTCACCTACGTGGTGTCCGGGCTGACGGGCTTCATCGGCCTGAGCACCTTGGCGTCGCTGGCTAACCTGATCATGGGCGTGGCGCTGCTGTCGCTCTGCGCCTGGGCCTATGTGAAGTACTCTGGAGAGTTTCGGGAGGTGGGGACGCTGATAGATCTGGTGGCCGAGACAATCTGGGAACAGGTGGGTCCTGTGTGTGTGTGTGTGTGTGTGTGTGTGTGTGTGTGTGTGTGTGTGTCCACCAAGAACAGTTATTGTGTGGCAGGAAATGGGTGGAATTTGGTTTGAATGGTAAGTTGGCATATAGGTATTTTGAGTTATATCCGGTACTTTAAGCTACAACTGATACACTTTAACATCAATGTTTTTCAACAGAAAAGGTCTGTAAATAGGAAATGTGTCGGATATCAAACCATAAATAATCTTCTGTAATCACATATTGCACTTCAGAAATGCCAAAGATATATAAGTTTGTATAACAGACAAAATGTCCATGACATTAGGTCTCAAACTAAGTTAAAGTCTAAGAGTATCTAATGTCAAAGCCCACAGTGATGTCTTCAGGTTGTCACTGAGCAACAAATCATCACATTTCAGAAGCTGGAAGCAAATCTTCCTTTGTGCTTGATGGGTAATTCAAATTATTAATCAGTTATAATAAAATAGTTGGCAATCCTCTTGGTGGTGGACTTGTTTGTTACAGAGTTTGTCGACCAGAGAGCACTGACGAAGATGTCCCATTCAAAACGTATACTTCCTGGTTATGGCCATTTAGCAGCTAATATATTGTTGTTTATTTTACTATTGTTGTCAAAGCTTAAGACAAGATTCACATTACGTTTTTAAGTGATTGACATTTTAATCGCATTTTCTTTTCTCCAAATGAATACAAATATAAAGTGTTTTATTTAGTGTTCCTGCCGGTGGTTTCTGTTGTAGTTTAGTTTCTGTGGTTTAAAAAGGGAAACAAGAATCCTTCCATCAGTTTTAATTTAAATTCCTTCTGTCCGCTGCATGTTTATGATTGTCTTCACATTCGTCTCACGAACTCTTAAATCACCTTCCAGCGCTCCGTCCACACTGAAACTCCATCAGCAGCCTCTGTTATTTGCTCCATCGGTTGTTGTCCTGCAGACTCGGATATAGAGTCGGGGTGTTTCTGTGTTTATCTATTTAATCTAGTTTCATGAATGTTTGCGATTCAACACAGAGGCAGCCCTTGTGTCTCCTCTGACTTCTCCTTCCTTCCTCTGCTTCTGTGTCTCCTCCTCCCTCTCTGCTTCACAGAAGACAGTGAGAAAGGTGAGAGCTGTTGGTTCTCTGATCTTCTGTTCTCAACATCATTTCCTTTCCTTTTCCTTTCTCCACCTCCTGCGGCCGGTCTCCCTGTTTCTCTTTTGTTTTGTTTGTAAGGCTCAACATCTACCCAGTTTTCTCATCTTTTCATCTTTTCTTTTCTAACCTTCTTTATTTCTCCTGAATCTGGATCGATCTTTTTTTCTTTCCCCCTTCCTCTTCCTGTCAGTTCCTCGTTTTAACTCTCCCGTTCCTCCCTGCTGTCCTCTCAGGTGTTTTCCAAACTTTTGGAGCCTGTCGGGAGGCGCCTGGCTTGGCCCGTCTCTCTCCTCTCTTCATTCCCATCAGGAGCGCCGCTGGGCCTCGGAGCTCCGTCTGCTCTCAACAACAACTACAAGAAGATGAAGTAGCTGCCGGCCGGTGTTACAGACTGTCCATCTTCCTTTTTCATATCAAAACGTGTGCAGTTTGCTGGCTTCTTGATAGTTACTTTTCAGTCCAATGGTGCTGGATTCTTATACTTTAACGCGTGGACACTGACGGGCCAGACCCATCTCAGGATCTCAAAGACGTAACGCCGGCCCAAACGGTTGTTAATTATCTTGGATGATTGATTTCTGTTTATTTCAGTTGAAGAGGTTTTGTGAATCTTGGGTTTCTTTATTTTACTTTAAATGTTTTTCTTCCCTAACCTGCTTTCTTTCAGTTTCTTTGTCCCCTTTATGGATACTTTTGTCTTTTAGGCTAATTAACGTGGTTTGTTCTCACACAAATTCCTCTTTCTGTCTCTCCTCCTGCAGCTTTTGAAGCCACTAAGTGAACATTATATGGAAGACACCGTCAGACAGACGGTGGTTAACTCCATCAGAGCCAGCTTGACAGAACCGGGCTCGCAGCACACCAAGTTAAAGACTCACTGATGCAATTCCTCCTCATCTTCATCACCCTCCTGCCCACTCGCCCAATGTGTTCAATCCTAGAACTGTGGAACTAGTTCAACACCAAAGCTGACCCTCTTTTAACCCCCCCCCAAACATCCATCGTCACCCCATGGCTGCCCCCATCTTCATCTGCTGTGGACCTGCTCTTCATCGCCCCCCAGTGCCTCAGAGCAGGAACTGCATGTTCACGAGAGGACGGAGAGAAGCCGGTAACGTCGCCAAAACCGGACCTGAAGGACTGTCCTCTTCTCCAGTGTGCCATGCTGTGATAGATGTGTCTTTTATTGTAGGCTGTCACACACACACACACACACACACACACACACATATGCTGGTAGCGGACTGCACTCGCTTCAGGATTGAGCTGCAATTCAGGGAAAACTGACACCGCTGTGGGCAGCTGTTGTCACCAATGGATGCAAACTGAAACACTTTTCTGTGCATTTAATCGTCTTGTCTTACAAGTCAGAGCTCGGTTTACTTTCTCTTCAGCCTGTTAATGAACGTTTCCTACAAGCACAAGTGACTATCGACTAATGGTGAGGTGATTGTCGAGTCTGTTATATTTCAGTATAATCAGGAAATGGATTTTATTGATTTATGAATTGAAAGTAAATTGAAAATCCTGTCCTGGACGAGCTGGAGAGACATTTAACTTTTTATTTTCCAGTCCGTCTTCTACAAATCTGAACCGTGTAGAACGTTTCTTCTTCTTCTGACATGCTACGAGCTCAGCTGCCTGACTCCATTCATTCAGTTCCTCTCAATAAGTGTGGAAGGTTAACCCGGTACCATCATCCCACGCTGGGCTCAGGTTGCTTCTAGACGTCCGCACGTCTTTCCCTTTAATATGTTGTGATTGTAATGGTGAAGAGAACTGTAGGAAGCCTCGAGCTTTGAAGTGTTTTTTTAAATTAGGACTAATGTTTTATCTGGCCTTCAGTGTTTGGCCCTCTGCATGGTGTTAAGAGCTACTGTGTCGTAGCATTAAACTAGCTAATGGCTTTTACAGCCACGGTGTCTGTAGTTAAGTAGCCAGGGAGGACTTTCATGTTGAACCATTTTCTCTTCCACTGCATTTTTTTTTTTTTTTTTTTTTTTTTTTTTTTTAAAGCTGCACTAGAAGGTTTCCCTCACAGGTTTAAGACTTTGATTCTTGATTTTAGGAGCCTTATTTAGTTGGAGCTCAAACTCCTATTACATCTTTTAATGGGTTAGTTAAACATTTTGGAAAATACGCTCATTTGCTTTCTTGAGTCAGTTAAATTTATATCATCTCTGTAGGCTGAATATACAGCCAGCAGGGGGAACAGCCTAAAGCAGCAGCAGCTTAAAAGCTCAATAAACACGGAATATCTTGTTTGTTAAAGTCATACACGAACCAAAGTGCTGTTTGCCCCTTTTTCCAATCGTTATGCTAAGCTAACTGGCTCCAGCCTCATCTTCCTGTTTAACTCTGTAACAAAGTGAAACGGCGTATCTCCCAAAACTGTTGAGCTGTTTTCTCTCTGAGCTTTCTCTTTTTGTTGATTCCATCCACATTATTTCTCACCTCAGTCTCACACTGTACAGTCTCTTCTTCTGTGATCACATACGCAAATCGGGCATGTTGTTGGATTCAATATTTAAATAAACTTTGTATACATTTTATAGTGAATCAGTTGACAATTTGCTGTTTTCTTGCTCAACTTAACAGTCTGGTTTGTTTAAGAATAAGTTGCTGCTGTAGGGTTTACGTTAGTTTACATCCGTTTCATGAGGATGCATGTTAATAGAAACACGTGGTGTGAATATTTGGATTCTGATAGGAAAATCTTTTGATTGTGACGAGTGGGTCGGAGACAATGTATTGTCTGCCTTTTAAAGATATCTCCGGTAATTTATTTTTGAATAAATCATCAATTCAATTCTCGTGGCTCCTTTTTTGTCTTTATTTTAGGGGATTGTTTCTGGGGAAAAGAATCGTGTTAAACAAACGGCCAAAAAAGCAATTTTAACCTTTTAGCTGTACAGTTTTTCTCTATTAACACAATTCTCAAGATCTATGCCTCTTGTCTCTAAACCAGCTCTTCAGAATACCAAACCCTGCAGGAGAAAACTGTCATGGGAAATCTAAGTCTAATATTTAGAACAGTGTTACTGTAAAGTAGCACTAATGCTCTCTGAGCAGAGTGGCTCAATCAGTGGCCTTGTTTCATAAAGGTCATGGAGAAGTTGCCAAGATGAGCTGCATGTTTGTGCCGAACACTGAGGCGTTTTCATGGACAGTTAACTTCATTATTCACTCACAGCTGGGGAACGCAGACAATTTAAACCGCACATTCATGAATTACAAAATGAGCCGCTGGTGTCCAGATGTTCAGAAATAACTTCATCTCCAGCTCTTTCTGACCTCAGCTGCTGCGATGTCGAGCAGTTTATTTCCATAAATGACCAACAGGAGGAGCCACATTCTTAAAAATAGTTTTATTTGATCACAGAACTGTTTTAAGCTGCAAAATATGTAACATTTTAATGGTCCATAACTCCCATACCAACCAAAGTATGGAAGAACAGACCAATGTTGTGCTTATAAACAAACATTTAGGATGTACACAGCTGGCTTTATGACTAGTGTACATCTAAAGCAAACTTCAAACAAAAAGCATCAAAAAGGCCACAAAAATATACCAGACCGGCATCAAAGCCCTTTATCTCCGCCGCATTCAGAACACTATCTCGGCTACAGCCAAGTGGTAAAGTTTGAAAAACATACTAAACTCTACTTCTGATACAAAACTTATCTTACATGAAAATGGGTTTAAATGAGAAATGTCACAGGCTCGAGAAAAACCCAAGAATGAGATTAAAAAGTCTCCTAATCTCATTTACACATGGCACATTTCACGATACTGATAATGGCATATTCTTTTTGCTGCGATCAATAATACATTGGAGCAAAATGTAACCGGAAGACATAGTGACAGTACAACTTCAACATGTGGACAGAAAATGTGACTTGTGTTTTCAGATAAACCAAATAGACCCATGCTGCTGCAACATCCTCTAAACTACAGACACCCCCCTCTAAGAGATGAACATTCAGCCGATAGTGGACCAGATTATTGATTAAAACCTCGTCTTTAGGTTTCAGTCCGTCCTTACATTCTTTGAGAATTTACTGATCTGTTATGAGTGAGTTTACAAAACACAAAGTGGTTTACACACACACACACACACACACACACACACACACACACACACACAGTTTGATGGGTCGTGGGCTCCCTTCAAAGTTCATCATTTCCCATGTTGTCTTCTTGTATTTGGCTTGATCAGAGTTAAAAAGCTGCAACAGTCCAGAGTGAAGTCATTCAAAAAAAAAAAATATATATATAACACGTTGCGGATCAGTTAAACATAATTAATACATAAACTGACAGGTTTATGTAGACGAGCCGAACACCAGAATCTAAGAGCCTCATTTATAAAAACAAAAACTTTATTTACACACCATCATAACTGAATGTGACCGTTTCAAAGAAAGTGTAAGATGTTTAACTTTACTTCACATAAAAACATCGTTTTATCATTTTTTAAATCATTTTTTGCATTAGAATATTTTATGAAGGAGGCTCTAGGATACTACGTGTACAGTCCGTCTTCATTAACTCTGTCTGGGCTCAAGACTTGTGATATCTGGGGAAATTTAAAACACCTCGGAGAATCTCTGCCGTCGTTTCCACGATGAGTTTTGGTTTTGATTCGCTTGTCTAGTTGCACTCTGAACTCTTCAAATCATCTCAGAGAAACAAGCCGTTTTGACCAATGGCTGCTGAGTTTGGAAGAACACTAAATATTCAGTAGCATATTTTAGCTTATATTGTTGCTGAGATGGCTGGATGAGTCGAGTCTCTACTGTACACTTGAGAGGACTTAGGTCCTCTAGTCTTCTGGTCTGCTGTGCCGTCTCCACTCGGTCGGAGATAGTTGACAGGTCGAGTGTTTGACGGCGTCGTGGTCTAATCTACGTCTACTGAAGGGTCTGCTGGAGGTTTTAGATCATGGCCCGGAAAGCAAAGGAGACTCCAGCGCCCAGCGCCAAGCCGAGGGACAAGAAGAAGGCCATGATGGCCCCCGCCGTCTCCGCCTCATGCAGTGGCACCTTCCTGTACAGAGACAAGAGAGGGACAAAACTCATTAGGAAGGAAAACACAATGGTGTTCTACACACGGTGTCAATTCATCCTGTTCTGTGTTTTATCTTGTTGCAAGACAAACGTCTCCTTTGGGGATTTGAAACATGATCACTCATGTCTGTATGGCAAGTAAGGTGCTACTGCCCAAAGTGGGTTAGCTTAGCTTAGCATAGCTGAATGCATGGAAAACTGCTAAACTGGCTGTGCATTGGCCAGCACCCCTAAAGCTCTGTCATCTTCATTTAATTATACACAAACGAATATAAAAACAACAGTTTGTGGTTTTATATCCTTATAAGCTGTAATTATATAATAAAAATGAAATATCTTCCTCTTAATCCACCAATTATTCGGTCTCAATCTTCTCAACCAATACTCTGAAAGAATCTATCAAACCTGACTCTGGTCATTCTAAGTGTACCGTCTGGATGTGTGCGTTTCTTACTTGGGTCCAAAGCACATGCAGAGACTGGCCAGGTATCCGTTGGAGAAGGAGAAGACGATCATGAAGATGATGTACAGGGCGTCGTGGCTAAACACCACGGGGAGGTAGTAACGAGGCTGGACGTTACACAGCATGAAGAGAGGGATGAAGATGACCCGCAGGCCCACCATGACAGGAAGCCATCTGCTGTCTTTACCCGGCTGGAGGGAGGGAGAAAGGGACAGACTTAACAACACTTTAACATACTTCTGGGTGCTTCCTTAGCCTGATTTACATCTACGCATGTGTGTATGTGCAGATTACTATGGGTGCTCTGGTGCTTAAGTTGGAGAAACACGGACAAAGCTGTATAAAGACAACAGTTTAAAGGACCGTGAGTCACAAAGCATCTCAGAAGAAGCGGTTCCAGGTCCTGATCAGTGTCGTCTAATGATGGTAAATAAACTTGCTCTAATAAGCTGCATTCCAGTGCAGGTCAGACTGGGTTAACCAACTGTACTCACTTTGTACAGAATGAATTGATTCAATTTGATCACTTCCTCTGGATCTCAAAGAATAAGACTCGTTTATAGATCTATGTTTTTCTTGGACAAAGTTTTAAGAGATCTTTGCTTGGAAAGAAGCGAACATTTGACGGACAAAAGAGGGAAAAAAAACATTCAAACCAACTGGTGAATAAAACACATGACAACAGGCGTTATTATGAGCCTAAACAATCTATTAAGGCTTGTAGCAGCATAAAACATAAAACATAAAACAAACCGGCGATCTCAGGAACAAAACTTGTCTCCTTTATTTTCCCCCCAAACCCTTAGTGACTGATGTTCTTCCACTCACGACAGCGATTTATTCATGTGTAAACATTGTACGCAGCCAAAAGCTTCTATTTAAGTGCGTCTGTTCTCCGTAGCGCCATTCGCCTGACAGACAACAGCAGATCACACTAAATATTGTGATGTGGTCATTATAAATGGACTCTATAAGGCAAACGTGTATAAACTAGAGAGATATTTCTCAATTGATTTGTTGATGGGGCTGCTTGAGGTAGCAAAGTTCACGTATTAGTCACTGTCATTACTACAAACTGGTACATTTTGAAATATGCTTCAGTAGTATTTTACAGTATTAGCAGTTTTTAGGGGCAGCATACATAAAAGGAAGCTGTAGGTCCGCCTGAGACTACCAGACAGTCGCCTGGATAGATCCACTGATGGAGCTCTGAAGCCAGAGAAAGGGAAGAGGAAGCCCAAACCTACAGAGAAGGTGGGAAAGGTGGAGCCTCGTCGGTAAAACGTGTGTTACGTGTGTTTTAGTGTTACTGACCCACATGCAGACGGCCGTCAGACTCCTGCCAGCCCAGTCCATCAGGTTGAAGAGGAGGAAACACGACACAGGGATGAAGTAGTTTTCTGAAAAGGGAGCAAGACAAACAAGCCGTTACTAACAACAAAGATACTGCAGAGGTCTTTCCTTGACAGAAAACCCTCAACCTCGGTGGGCTTAGAAAGCACAGAAAGTATCAAATCATTCTCACAAACGTTTTAAACTTCTTTGGTGTTTTGTTATTTATTTTTTTCGCTGTGACTCCAAACTGATAACAGCTTTCTGTGCACAATGAAGGACAACGAGCTGCACTGCAAGCCAACAGGGAAGAGAGATTTCACAAAAGACAGATCCTCTGTGGAGTAATCCTTTAAAGGAGATACCAATTTAAAGATACTAGATACTAAAACTAATTTCTATATTTTCACAGGCTGCGCTCATGTTCATAAATAAAGGCTTGTCCACTGCACTTTCAATATAAACTACATATATCTGCATAGACAGCAGCAGTTAAGGCTGATTTAGTCATCCCTCTCAAATGTCTCTATCTACGGCAGCAGTGTAGCTTTGTATAGATGTTAGAAATGGAGACTCACCCCAGGTGCCCCCATCTGCTACCGTCGACTTGACCTCCACTGTTACGGCCGGGAAAATTCCAATGGTGACGGTGAAGATGAAGCACACCGACAGAGCCATCACCCAGATCTGAAGAGCACAAGACGATCATAATCAATATTTAGGTAACTATGTTGATCTCTGTCGAACAGGAAGAGGGTGGATGAAATGCATGAAGAGGTCACTAGAATGAAGCTAGATCTAACTGGTGATGCTGAATGGCAGCTAGTTATTACTGCCCAATCAAACAGCCAGAGGTGATGTTTTGAATGCTAAGAATGTGTCACAGCAGACATATCTACTTTTTTGGCATTCATTAATTTGCCTTTATACATCACAATGTGAAGAAGTCATTTCACCTGTTTGAAGATGTTTATCACCGACACGGTGGGCTTGGCCTCGTCCTCCACCAGACTGACCACCGGTCGCTTCTCTGCTGGGCTTTCTGAGAAACAACACAAACAAACACCTCTCTATCGTTACATTGGTCAAGCGACACATGGGAGTAAACGCCGTCGTTCCCACATTTGAGTGGGTGTACGCACGAGACTTTAATTGTTCTGTAACACCAGGTTCCCATTACGTTCGCACACACTAGTAATTAACAGCACAGACTGGTCGAGCTGTCGCCAAAACACAAATGTGAAACACTTTCAGCGGGTTTGGCTTCCTGGTCAGTGTGTAGTAAAGAGACCTTTGGGTGTAAAGGAGACACTAAGGCTACAAATCGATCAGAAAGAAATCCAAATGTGATGTCTGACACAAAGTGACTCATGATTAATATTAGTGGTGTCACGGATCACGGATCACTCGTGAACCGCGGATCAATCAAGTATTTTTTTCTTTTTTTACTCTTTAATCATCATCGTGTGTAATACAGTTTTACTGCTGCTTTTCCTTTTCAAGTAACAAGTCCCCGAATATCAATGCAGAGTGTCAGTGAACAGATATAAAGCAGTAGTGTGTTCACGTGAACGGAGCAGGTTAAAAGCATTTAACGGCGAAGTTCATGGCGAGCGCAGGAACGTCAGAAGCCGCGGCGTTTATTTAAGTCGCAAGTTTGGGAGCATTTTGTCTTCCCTGTAACCTATAATGACGGATGAGGGTGGTGGACGAAACCATTACCGTATGGAGGCATTATTTAAAGAGAAAGACACGATAACGGCAATACATTGGTATGTCCACACATATGAAGAGCCACCATCCGGTCTGTTAGCGAAGGGGGACACTCCGTTGTAGAAAACAAAGGATTTCTAAATCTGGTTAAAATGCTTGAGCCACGCTACAAAATCCACTCACGCACCCACTTCAGCATGAAGCTTGTTCCAGGCCTCTATGAAAAGGAAAAGACTGTAGAGACCGCTTTCACCACGGCGGAGTGATTCATAGTCCGGTGCTGTAGACGCCCCCTCTGTGAGAGTCACACAGACACACATCTGGGGCAGGTGCTGACAGAACTATCAGAGTGGAAGCTAGACAGGCCCAATAATATCCCAGTCACCACAGAAAGGTCTACCCTCTCCCCAGACAATGGAGATATTCTCATATTTTTGAAAATAATGTCACAGTAATGGTAAATATTATGTCAGTGTATTTGAATGACATAACCTGACAGGAAGTAAACATAGACCCAAGTTGTTGCCGGGCAGTTCAGTGTAAACAGTGGAAGCTAGCTCACTGGCTGATTCTTTCTTTCAATATTGATCAAAGGACGAGGATATCAACATACCTCATGTTGCACTTAAACAGAATTCTTGAATGTATTATTTTTATTTATTCATTTCATTTTGTTTCAAATTGGACATCTTCAAGTTCTTTGCTTTAAGTGTTCTTGAAGTTCTTTAATTAATAAATGGAAAGCAAAGTTATATTTGTCTCCTCCCCTTTTCTTTGTTGATCCGAAAAATGATCCGAACCGTGACTCCTGAACCGAACCGTGAGGTTTGTGATCCGTGACACCCCTAATTAATATCAGAGCGTTATCCATCACATCAAACTGAGAGACAGAAAATACAAAACTGATGGCCATAACATAAACATGGTGTTATTATGTTAACCTGTGTTCATGTTGAGGACGTCATTCAAAGAACACGTCCATAATTGTTAACTTTTGGATTACGTACCTTTTGTGTGTACGTCCATATTGTTCTCCTCATCAGCAGAGGGTGAGGATCCATTACTCTCCATGTAGAACTGGAAAAACTCCTGTTAAGAAAAACCATAATGAGGCGAGTCCACCGAGCCAGAGTAGAGCAGAGAGAAAAGGATACAGGGACCACATTGTGGTCTCTGAGCTTCTGCTAATCCTCACTGGCAGATGTATTAGCCATCACCTCCACAAGGAGTGGAGTGTGGACTGGTTTAACATTTTAAAAAAAGATGCAACTACAGACAGCACTGAATCTAAACGCATGCAGCACTTATCTTAAGCTAAGGAGGTATTTTTTCCAAAAAGGTACAAAGTTAATGAGAGCAGAAATGGGCACAAAAACATTTGAAAGTGGTTTAAAACAAATGATTTCTAGTTCTTTTAAGCATGTGGTATTGAACACTGTGAGGTCTTACCATCCTGGGCAGCACAATGTAAGACATTATGGCCAGAAGAATGACCACACAGGCTGTGATGAAGTAACCAAAGGCGCTGTCCTGCAGGGCCGATCCAGCTACACACAAACACAACACACACAACAATCATCAGCGGTTTGCTTCATATCGGTATTGATCTAGAGCAAATGTTTCTCATAGTGTTAGTATTCCTCAATTCAAATGTATTAGACTAACCCACAAGTAAAAAATGTGCTTTAAAACCTCAAGAAATATCTGTATGTTGTCAAATCCCAATGGCAACATAATACTGAAGCTAATAATGAAATAGGTAAACCATTCTCACTTCCCATAATTCACCCTCAGCAGCTAACGTCAGCACAGCCACATGGACTGGGGAGACATTCCTCAATGCAGTCTGCTGTGGTTGGATTTCTTTTGGTGAGAAACTGAACAAGCACATCTGACAGAAACAATCCTGAGTGGCAGAAGAACTTCCAAGCATCTAATTGTGTTTTCTGTCTAGCAGATCAAATACAAAGCGCAGCCACCAACATTTGTTAATCTCTTAACATCTGGCTTTTACCAAATCATTTAACACATTTAATATGTAACAATATTTGGGTGTGGATGTGTGTCTCAAACTTTCAACTAAAAGCAGAAGTAAAGTTAGTAACTAGCAAGTTTTACTTTCTGTCACTATTTTATTAGAAGTTAGAAGTTGTGCAAGACATGGAAAGACATATTTCTCGAAATGGCATTGCAGTAGACGGGGATTGTGCAACAAAACATTAAACTCGTCTTGCTTCAGCGGTATCTCCTAAAACGTTAATGTACAGCAAAGTGTTTTTGTCGTTTTGTCCACCTCTTGTGTATCCTCACTTCTAATGACAGAAGAAGAAGTGTACTTTGTGTGTGTGAGACATACTGGCCAGTGCGCAGATCATGGAGAAAGCGGCGAAGGTGCCGGCCAGCCCCTGTCCACTCATGATGGGGGTGGTGTAGGAGGCGGGCAGTATTCCTGCCAGGCCGAACAGACTGCCCTGAAGAATCGCCCCGAATGCTGGGAACAAGACCAGGAAGTTCAATCAGTAAACGTTAAAGAGCCGCTGGGACACAGGAAGAAACACACTGACCCACAGCAATAGAACAAAAGTCACAAACGGGGAGATGACATCCTTTCCGAAAACAACATCGAGCAAATTAATTGTTTTACAGAACTGTTATATAACTATTGTCTTTCTCTCACTTCACACAGAGTTGAAGCCAATAAGGCGACTCGCATCACACCGATCGTTAACAACCATTCATACAGCGACTTTGGAGCTTAATTAGCTGCAGAGATGTTTCCACTAAGAGGAATGTACAGACGTCTATATCAAAGCTTACAGGTCAGAATGTCCTCCACTCTAAGTCAAACAAGATGGGCTGTTCCTCATGAAGACCTGCGGGACAGGACCGGCCCAACGGGGATACGGAGGGGGGTGAGCTTATCCCTGCTGCTCAGTGGGTCATTGTAAATAAACAAACAGCAGAGAGATTACAGACTGTGTTCTGAAGCTCAGTGTGATATGAGATAATGTGTGTGTGTGTGTGTGTGTGTGTGGACCCGAAGGAAAGAGATTTTCCCAACACACTGAATGCAGATGATGTTGATCAAAGAAGACGACACATTGTGGAAATGAGATAAAAGTCAATCATTGAGTAACAAAGTCAAATACAACAGCCCTGCAACAAATGCTTCCTCTGTGATATAATGTCCAGTTAACTGCATTTTGTTCTGTGATTGGTTGATCATTGTGATCAAGGTTTCAGCTTTCTTTTGGACTTTCCCTTCAGCGACTACAGATGATGTAATGATCATCAGTTGTGCATTTAGAAACTCACAGTTGATGCAGATAATTTTGATCATGGTGATGGTGAAGAAGGTCAGCGGGGCCACGTCCACCTTGACGAACACCGCCGTCAACAGGAAAACCACCAGGATGACCACGAGGCTACCGATGATCCGAAGCTTCTGAGGAATCCTGAGAGTGAAAGCAACACGGAGAAAATACATTTGAACACGACTACTAATCAAGAACATTAGCCAGATCCATTTTGGACACTTTAAGAATGAATAAAAAATATATATATGTTAAAAAAAGTTGGGTAAATCCAACAAATATGCAGCTACTTATTTGTCAACACACAATAGAAAAGTGTTTGGTGAGAATATAATATGGACGTGTTGTTTATGAACATAAGTAAAAACAAACATTTTCTGATGACATTGGAAAGGGGTCATTGCTCTTCCGGTGAAGTTGAGGTCCTTTCTGACATCTGCCTTATGACTACAGATGAAAAATAGCCTCTTGGCTAACTCTGGCGCATTTACAGCAATGTTTTTACTAATGTGCACTGTCCCTTATCAAATAAACCAATACAACTAATTCAAAAAAGAGTTCAAGAAAGTGAACAATTGAGTGAGTTGGGCTGTAATGTCAGAATGAGCAGCCCAGGAAAAAAAGAGGGAGAAAAAAGAGAAAAGGTCTGCAGGAATAAAGTATAGTGAGAAAGTGAGGGACAGCAGGAGGAAAAGAACAAAAAGAGGTGAAGAAGAAAAGGGGGTCAGGGGGGTAGTAGAGAACATAAATAGCATTCCTGGGTGTGTTTGTATAGGGGCATGGTCAGCCGTGGTCAGGGTCCACCCAAGATCTCGCTCAATCCCACTTTAATGAAAGAAAACACAGTGCAGGCATACGGACATGCATTCACATAACAGGATCATGTAACCTACATGTATGGTGGCATGTGGCGACCAAGGGGTACCGATAAGCAGGAGGCAGAGAGAGCGGGAAACCAAAAAGGTTCGTCCTCTGAATGTCTCGTGTTACCAGATTTCATATGTTGTCCTCGAGGGGTTTAACTAGCTGCTTCCTGCGAGCAGTGAAGTGTACATAGTAGATACAGGAAATGACCAAAGATCTACACGGAGCGGGGTGGATACCTCTGGTGAAGGAAGGAGTTGAGGCAGGTGAAGATTAGCAGCGGCACCATGGCGCAAAGCGTCATCACGTTGTTGAACTTTGACTCCAGCACGTTGTGAGTATCTCCGTCCTCCGAGGTCTCGTTGGTCGCCTGATGGGAGGAGATGTCCGCTGATGGGTCCTTCAGCCTGCTTGTGAAGTACTAAAGAAGAGGATGGAGGGACGCATAGTTACTACGATGGTTATCAGCTACTGCGACTCAACAACAGTGAATGATAATTCATTCGGTATGGAGTCACAAGTTTGAGTCATAGGACTGTAATTTGCAGGAATGTAAGTGGCATCATAATCTAGAACCTTTATTTTCTGAAACATTGCAGGAAGATAAAGCCATCTATTAATTACAGATTCCCAAAAGGTCAATACTGAGAGGCGTTTAGGAACACTAAGAAAACGTAAGAAAATGCAATTCTTGAATCAACGACTCTCTTAAACAACTGAATGGTAAAGGGCTTCTTATTTATCAAAGTGGCATTCAAACTTTTCATTCATCAAAACAAACAAGTATAAACTATTTGAGCTTCAATTAAACAATCCCCCAAAGGGCGGGTTAACCCCTCCAGGACGATGACCTGAAATTCCACATTTTAAGAAGTTAAGTTGTTAGGTAAACAAAACAAAAACATTTGTTTTCCTAAAGTGAGTTGACCTTCTTCTAAGTGGAGCCCAACCTTTTAATTGACTAATGACCAACCACACGGCCACCAACCGGCCTCTTCCTTTCACAACCATCCGTCTGTTGTTCTGAGGATTAACTGCGTTTGGGTGCAAGTATCGTCACATCCAGAAGAATAAAAATGCCCTAAAATGTTTCCTAACTTACCATCGTCGCCGTCATGAAGAAATTCCAGGGTAAGAGGGTTCCCAAGCCCAGGATGAAGAAAATGATCCATACTGCATTGTATCTGTGAAAGAGGCAAAAGGAAGTTCACACGAAAGTACATCAGTGAAGTCACTTAACATCAACAAGTTATTTATTTACTGGGTCTCATCCAAAAGAAATGTTCCACATACTGAAACTAAAACAGAAACTGAGAGCAGCATATTGACATTAATAAGTGTCTGATAGACTCTTATAACAGTTTGGTTCCCTTTAAAACAGTTTCTCTTACTTGTCCCGCGGTGCGTTGATGGCCGTCATGTTTGTTGTTAGACAGTTAGAGGCTCGTGCTCGGTCAGGCTTTGATCAGGGTGGCACCAGGTCTGAAAGACACAGATAACACACTCATGTTTCCAACGCGGTAAACATTCAGAGTCTGGCAGCACCTACATTTTTTATCAGCAGCAGCCATAAGTCGCCCCCCTTTCTATATTTAGCTTATTAATGAGCCAGACAATCTGTGACCAACACAGCAATTAAATAATGGGTTGCAAAATGTTATTTAAACAGTAAAAAAAATACAATAAAACAATTCAGTTGTCAGGTTTAGGCAGCACGCCAGCACCAGTGGAAGAAAAACAACAAGGAGTGGTTCAATGCTCAAGCAAACAAAATTCAAAAAGATCTTTGCCGCTTGATGGTAAAGTTGCATAACGTTTGTGAAACTCACAAGACATCCCATCGGTCAGAGACACGCTTCCCCTCACACAGCATTCCTCATATACAGTATGTGCTACAAAGGACTAAATAAATGCAGAAACGTCACCATTTTCTGCCCCCATTAACCCTTTAAAGAAAACCTTTAATAAACATACTTAGAGCAGAGTTAAACCAGGAACAAAAGACTCCTCTCCTCTGACCAGATGCACAACTAAAGCGACGGCCTCATTTTATACCATGCAGAGGTTTAGTAGGTTGACACCCCACTGTCAGCAGCCCATTGGACCCGCTCCTCTATGCATCTCAGTGTCCATCCCTCCGTCTTCTCTTCACCTCAAACTCCCGTTCTCCTCAACCCTTCCAACACGCTTTTACGCTCTTCGGCATTTAGACGTCAACTTCTAGATTCATAGAATTCAAGTAAATAGTGTAATAATCCTGAGAACAATCGTGCAAAAATGTGAAGGATTTTTTAATTTTTTATTCTGTTGTTGCACAATGTTCTCGAGGGTGTTGCCTTTCACAATCCAAACTGTTCTGTCTATTGCTCAATCTAATCTCTCAATAAATGTCTTGGCTCATTTTATCTGCTGTTGCTCCACTGGCTTGTATTGTGCAACTCGTATTTTCGTATTCCTATTTTCTCCAATTCACTTTTATTACCTCCCATCACTCCTCTTTTCTATATTCCTGCTCTTGTCTCCACCCTCAACGTATCCGACCCCCCCCCGTCCCGTCCTGGCATCTTCTCCCCTGGACCTGATGGAATCCATGCGCTCAGATAGCTTTGTGACACCTTCTCCAAACAGAACAACTTTTCTTCAAGACACTTCCTCTTCAAACGAACACAGAGCTATTTGGCATCAAATCAAGCTAAACAATGCAAGGCAAAGTTAAGTTGTTTTTAGTAAATACATGAATCATGAGCACTTTAAACGCAACAGCTCTCAATGAAATGCACCAATTGATCGGCTCAGGGCATCTGTACCCTAAAAACTAATTAAACGTTAAAAACCTTTTTAATACCTCTAAAAAGGAAAAATATAATACCATTGATGCAGATGGGCATCGGTTCAGAGGACTGAAAATACATTGCGACACAGCATGTTAAAAAACATCAGCAAAGCGGTCTGATTTGCACAAAAGAATTGCATCATTTCAATAGCCAATCACTGTTGAGCAATAGATGTTGGCAAGAGAAACCCTGCCTCCTTCATACATTAGGTACATACATCAAACAGTTTAACAGACGGTTGTCTCCCAAAGTGCACCGACTAGCTTCTTGTTGCTGACAGACGTCACATGATGAGTCCCATGTTTGATCTGGCAGGTCATGAGTTAGGACAGAAACTGCTTTACTGTACATGATGGGAGCCACACACACACTGTAGTCCATTATCATGCATCTACATTACACTGATTAAGGAGTCCGACTCTGAGAAACAGTCTGAGAGAAAGGTCTGTAGCCTGTTAGAGGGGACAAAAGCCCATCAGATACACTGCATTTGTTAAACTTGTAAGCTTGATTACATGGAAATGTATCACGAGATCAGGCATACACTGTGCGAGGTTAGGTTCTAGTTAGCCTCGGTTGGGTTCCCAGTTAGCCTAACCTTGGTTAGGTTAACTATCGGTGATATAATACTATAGTTACTATTTAACTATAGTATTATATCCTACTATAATACTATAGTTACTATTTAACTATAGTATTATATCCTACTATAGCAAGCTGATAGTAGGATATAAACCATACCATCAGCTTGCCACTGATAGCATGGTTTATAAATTTTTGCAAATTGGCAACACGAGGTTACAACACAAAAATAATAAAGATATGTTCAAGTTCATTAATAAACAGTGTCCTGTCCTTAAAAAGTTAATAGTGGGATATCAGATTTTTTTCTTTCTTCAAAAGTCAATATCGGTGTTGGTCTCAGTAATCAAGTATTAGGCATTCATTTATGGTTTTATTACCAGAAGAAGGAAAAACTTGACTTGAGACTCCGTCAGTTTAGCACTTAAGCCTCGACAATGCCTTAGTCCATTTTAAAATGCCATTTGAGAAACAAATAGCTAAATTTGTATTTCACACTTTGTCTCTTTTCCATTTCCCTCTCATTGTCATGACAGAGTCAAATCCTACAGCATCGTCCACACTTGATGAAAGCCAATGGTATTACAGACATACGAGTCTCAGTTTTAACACACTGGCTCAGCTATGTCCCAGATTTCTGTAAAGTAAAGTATGCCTTGCTCAACCTAACGTATCAAGACGAGCCAGCTGGCATGAGTTGCCGGGCGTTGAAAGGTTGCCCACCACACACACAGTCACTTTGCAGTCTGTAGAGTGGGACAAATCTCCAGTTTGGCATCAGGCTGACACTTTACCGAGCTGGCCTCTCAACGAAGTCCAACTCCAACAATCAGCTCTCCAATGGAAAAAGATTTAACGGGTAGACAGTTATTTATCGTTTCCTCCTCTGATGTCAAGGAAAAAAATATGGTTCCAAATCTTGCCAAAGAGGGCCAGTCCAGACTAGTCCGATCGCCATGGTCACACAATGGTGTGCAAAATTTTAATGATGCAACTTAAAAACCTGGTCACTTAGTGTTTAAATTTGCTACATGTATATGTCCGGCATGAGTCTTCTTCTTACAAGACATCAAGACTTCCACAAGCCTCTGCTGATGGTTATTGCACTGTAATCCATGGAGCCATGACACAATACTCCAAGTATCAGTATTAAAACACATTTTATTATCATCAGGTTGGCTTTCCATTCTGTGTTAAAAATGAATGACTTTCATTTTCTTTTTCGTGACACCAAAAACCTCCCGAATATGGAAGGGGCTCTCTCGTACAGGAACAAGAACATCTCCAGTTTCTCTTATACAGGACGATTATTTGGGCCGCTTCTAACGACTTGGACATCAGATGTTTGATCTCTCCATAAGCAGGGAATCTGCACACTGTGGACCTCCTGCACATCACACCCTCCCAGTGGAGCCCATTGCCGTCAGGTGAAGAGAAGCGTCTGGTAACCCATGTATGGTAACGCGTTTCTAGGGATTTTGGCTTCATACGAATATGGAAAAAACCGCCATATTCTGTTTCGCAATGATGCTCTCTTTTTGTTTTGTGTTATAAATCCAGCAGACTTCAGGGATTGGAGTGCACATGGAAGTGGACATAACCAAGTGCGACAAAACAGGAAAATAAAAAATGTAAGTAAAACAGAATTTAGCAGTTTCAGGTGTGACCTATATCTTAACAGAAAAGGACAAGAGTGCATTTTTCTCATCTCACCAGCATACCTCTCTAACTGGGTCGCCTTTATTCCCAGGCTGACACAAAGAATAGTTTGATGGTGGTCATATGATGAGGCGAAGCAAGAATTAACCCTCCCCCCCGAGGTCCTTTCCCAGCGCTTATAGAAGGGGAACACTCGCACAACGTCTACTCTGCCCAGCATTACACTGGAATGTCATTGTAGGATGCAACCAGGGTGAATGGCATTTCTTTTTACATGAATGGTGAAAATTAGCAAAAGGCATGGCAACCTCATGCCAACGGATGCCGTTGTTAGTATGGAGAAGGTGTCACAATCAGGCTTTTGCCTTATGTGTTCTGCGTGTGTTTTTCGGTAGCTCCTCACTCTTCAACTCAGTCACTCCCTCAGCACCAGTCCAAACTCCCTTCACCTGTCCCTTATCTGTAATCAAGCACTCCCTCATCAGCACAACTCTCCTCACCTGTTCTAGTCACTATTTAAACCCCTGTCTTTCACTCACTCACTGCCAGGTCATTGTTTTTCGACTATCTACCCGCCCGTGTTGCTCGTCCTGTTCCCGGTTTCCCAGTCTGCCTGTTCAGTCTTATCCTTGGATTCCCGTTTGTTTTTTGGTTTGTGCATTAAACCTATTTTCCACTTCCCCTGACTGTCTGCTCCTGAGTCCTCATTATGTCCCGTGACAGAAGGTCCTTAAATCCAAATTATATAGGATGTCATCTGGCTAAATAGAATGCAGTATAGATTAAATATCACCAAGTTACACCAGACATTAAAAAGCAAAACTCGAGAGTAAACAAAGGTAGCCTCTGGCCGACTCGCTGTTATCTCCACCTACGCCTTTCTCCCTGAAGCAGAAACAGCAGTGGTCTTTAGTACCATATGGTAGCGGTACGACAGCATTATATCCAACGGATTTTGCCTCACAACTTTCACCACATGCATAATGTCACATGCAGGCTGACTCACTACACTGCACAGCATACTGCGGTCTGCCCACCCTGATCCGACCTCACGGACCCCCCGCCCCCGCCAAAAGCTGATTTAGGACTGTTTGTGGACGGTTCGGCCTCCCGCTCGCCGGACACGAGAGAGCGGTGACATCTTAGCTTCAACCAAAAAGGGAATACGCCTGCTGGGGGGGGGGGGGGGGGACGAGAGACAATGTGCAGCTAGAAGAAGCAGTTCTGTTTGTGAAAAGCATATATATAGCTCTGACCATTCAGCTGATTTATTGTAAGTGTCTGTTCAATAAAAGACATTTGAGAGTTTCACATCACATTTATTTCTCACGGGGAAATTAAAAAGATTCATTTCAACCACACTGACAAGAGTTTCCAAATTCACACCATTCCTAGAATGACCAACCCACACACACACACACACACACACACACACACACAAACACACACACTTGTACATAAAATGCAGCTTGCTCAACAGCCTGAAAACATCCAAGAACCCATCACTGCGTTGCAGCACATTGCCTTTTACAGCCTTGATTCCCATTTCACACTGCGTTTCCTCCTGCTCTTCTTTCAAGGACAGTGCTACCGACTCTGTCATCTGGCAGTCTGAAGACAAGTTAAATATTCAGAACAACGCGAGTCTAACAACAGACCCAATATTAAAAATCTCCTAAAAAGAAGACATCACATCGTTGAGATAAGCTTGAGAAACTCCCCGGATGTCTGTTTTGGATCAAGAGTGAAAAATGAGCGACGGGAAAATATCAAGCTTTATTTATGGCTCTCTGTTGAGGTAATCCCAGTGTAGAAGCCTCTGGTGAAGAAATCAATCTATAGTTCAGCAAAGGATTTAAACATTTATTGTCCCAGAACAACTTGTACCTTGAGTCCGTACTGTAGTTTGCAGTGTAAATTAATTTCTTCAATCAACAGCAGCAATCGCACATCTACACCTACAAACACGGGTTTTAAATGCATCGTCAGTGTCACTGTGAGGCAATGTTCCACACACAAGAGAGGCATTTGAGTCACGCAGCAGGCCTCGGTTACACTGTGGGGACCCTAATGATTGACAAATCAAATTAACTCAAACAAACCTCCACCAACACCGACTGGACCTGGTGTCACAAATCCAATCACCACATACTACTCAGCTTGGCACACGTCGCTGTTCTCAAATCAGGTCTCTACCAGATTATGACGACACTGTTTTGATATTTCACCCGTATTAAACCGTTATGTACGTGTTATTGCTTCAAATAATCAAAAAAAAGTTTTCTCGGTGGAAAAAGTGAAACAACCTATAAGCACATCAAGGTGGCCAGCTGGAGTAGTTTTAACGATTACGTCTCATCGAGAATGAAATAACGAATTATTTTCTTCTTTATTGTCCATTTTGAACAGAGCACACCACTCTAAACATCTCGTCTTTCTGAGGAAGCACAAACATCCCAATGGAAACAGGGTTGTTTGTGTTCTGCTTGCTGCTCAGTGCAGAGAGTATTTTATGATCCACATCTTCAAACCAAAGACAGATCCCCTCAGGGGAGTGAACCTGAGCGATTGTCATGCTTTGTGTAACTGGGATGTGATCGGGGCAATACAAATAAAAGCAGGAAACAATGGCTCTGAGGCAGGAAAAGAGACTTTTGTGAGACACTAACGATAGCTGCATAACAACCCTGGGGGGGGGGAGACTCTGCAAAGAAAACAAAAATGACAAAGGAGGGAGGGATCATAAAAGGTCTCCAAATTCATTGTCTTCACACAGACCCGCCCCTTTACGACCCAAATAATTTCCCGCCACTCAGAGAGACAGAGA
>NW_022280033.1:5269316-5275318 GCF_004355925.1 Anarrhichthys ocellatus | reverse complement strand
GAGAGAGAGAGAGAGAGAGAGAGAGAGAGAGAGAGAGAGAGAGAGAGAGAGGCATCCATTACAGAGGGGGCAGTGTGTGTTTGGGGGATGGCTGACTCGGGTAAATATATTTAGAGTGGAAGGGTTTTTCTTTATGTATGTCGTATGCTGGGGAAATTGGGTATAATTAAGAAAGATGTAATGTTGTATGTGTGTTTTTTAGAGCTTCCTGAGCAGCTTCCAATGGTAGCTGGGGGGGAATCCAAGTGGGGGTGGCTGGGTTGCTGAACATTCGGTGGGTTGAATTACAATCTTTTTGGGTTTGTTTTCTGTTTAGTGGCAGTTGTTTGTGATTACTTATGTTTTCGTTTTCATTTCTTATCCAGTTAGTGGGACGCTGCCTTGGTCTGTTGTTTTGTTTGTTTTGCTTTAAATAGTTTGAGGCCGATCTTAGTGCACGGTCTGTGAACTCCTCCTGCCCGCTAAACCAGCTGTCACTGGTTGCTTCACACAGTTAGATTTGTACTAATAAAAGATTTATATTTTTATAACACTGCTTCTTGTGTGTACGTGCCTTTACGGTGTTTTGAACCCGATTTCTGTGGTAACGGGGTGCTACAGTTACTCTACTCATCACCGTGACTGAACCACAGTGATTGCTGCTGGGGTAAATGAGTAAGACTCGGTGGAGCAGGATTTCCTGCGATGAATCAGTTGAGCCTCATCAGGCAGAGTTGCCACCAGCCCACAAGTGATAAACGCCATAGACGTTATACTGCCAGCATGGGCAACAATAAATGGCATTTGTTTCTTGCTTTGTTGGACATTTTCAAGAAACAAATGGGAAAACTTAACTCCCACTCCTATGGAAACAGATGCAGCACCCAGCGGTGGGTCGGTGCTGCTGTCCCATCAGCTGTTTGGAGTAAAACAAAGCCACCATTATGGTGTGCTCTTCCTCTCGCTTCAGGGTCAACGGAGTCGCAAAGACAAATTGTGTTGAGTTATAATACTTAGGTAATACATTTAAGAGGACTAAACTATTCCCCAAAATTATTAAAATATCAAACCTAAAATACAAAAAAAACTCACTATTGAGTACCACAGAGCAACTAAAATACTATCACAGTGACCTGTATGAGTGACCTACATTCACACATTTTACATTGATTCACCGCTGTGCTGCTGTCAAAACCACCGACATGCTCATAAAGCTCAGCGGACTCTTCTAAACTTTCCCCTCAGTATCTTCACACGCGCTACCACTTCAGATTTCAATAAAGGCGGCACGCGTGCTTTGTGTCACACATGAGTTATCACCATGATGTGTTGAGATTTACGGTTTCTGGAGGCAGAAAGCGCTACCTTTTTTTTACGCTTAGATTCCAATGTAAAGTATCAATTTATCACAATTTGAATGGTTTCCACTGAGTGCTCTGTGTGACAATCGGAAGATTGTATTTGATGTTTTCTGAGGGCAGACTATTAATCAAAATGAGGACAAATATGAGGAATAAAATGAGGTCATTTTAAACACGTTTGCCAGTGAAAATACAGTTTGAAAAACAGCACTTCTAGTATTCTTTCTTTAAAGTTTTTTTTTCGGACGCACCACGCTCGAAGTTGGCGCTAAATTCAATTCCCAGCGGCAGTCAACAAAGGACGCATGATGACTTGGGTCCCGAACCAAAGCATTGGGACCGTTGTCTTCGTTTTAGTCTCTCGGGAACAATACGTCTAAACGAGCCACGGGACCGAATTCATTTAGCAAGTCGGTACCATTTAGTTATTTAACACAGTCTTTAATTGAGCACGCGGAGGTGTCCTACCTTATACCATCACAGGCTGTGGAGGCTTGTTGTGTCTGATGCCGTCTGTGTCCTCGCACCGCTCGCGCGCCTCTCAAATGGCGTTGCGTTCCTGTGTTCCTCGTAAAAGTCAAATTCCAGCCGCAGGATCTAACACGGAAAATTTGTTTGAACAAATTACCATTAAATTAAAAGACGGATGGTTTAACAAAATTAAGATATCTTTAAAAACAAATTGTACTAAATAATCAGTTTAATTTAGCAGACAACCATTACATTTCCTTAGAGTTATCTAAAGTAAAACCAGTAACCAACTAAATAATATTATCATCCAAAGCGCAACAAGCAACATCACTTGAGTTCTCTGGTACTGACATTAAATCCATACATAGATTACCTATGCAGTAATCCTTTTTTTAGGTGATTCAAACGTCGGGATCTCATAATTGCAGAATTCCCGATTTCCCGTGAAGCCACCAGCTACTCGTCACTAGAGGAGGTGGAGAGAAATTTCGACTCGTGTTTTGATGTGGTGAACTGGGGGGGACGCTAAAATGTCATCTGACTGCTACCCATGCGATGTGTACCTGTCTGCCAACTCTTTGACTACTTCTGAGCCATATTTGATGATGAATAATCTCTTTACTGACACATCAACAGAAATCCCCCACTAATGACGGGGGACACCAAAGCTGCAGCAAGCTTTGACTTCTAGTCAGTTATTAGCAGTCAGTGAGTCAGTCAGTGTGAAAACAAATAACTTTTATTATTATTTGTATTGTATATTTCAAATTTGAGCTGTTATAGGCCCACTAAATGTCACTTTACCTTTATATACTTGTACTTAGGATATTGTTTTACAAACTGTTTACACCTCTTTATATATATATATATATATATATTTTCTACTTCTCATTATGCATATATATGTAATACATTACACATTATTTCCTTTTAATGTGTTGTATTCTATCCTTGTATTTCAACTGGCTCTATCTGTGTCTTAGATTCTCATTTTTGTGTGAATTTCTGAGTTGGAATATCACAGCAGAGAAGTCACTTCCTGAAGCAGCGGTCCATATTTGTGGAGCAATAAATAAATTCCACAACTACAAGGACTCTTTCAGTGTAGCAACTGGCGTCAAATTAGCCAAATTTGAAAATGATGGGCTACTTTTATTTTTATGTTTACCCAAAAAGCAGAATGGAAGTATGCCCTAAAGTTGCGTGATCCATTTAGTGATGGCTGGATGATTGATTCACTGAAAATTACACAGCTAAGCACTCTTGTTTGTGTGAATGTATAGTTGTGCAAACAGAGCTGTTTTCAAACTGTGCCATGAATCATAGCATCTCACATTATTCACGCTTAACCACAAAGTTTTTCCCAAATGCAAAGACAGCAAATATATCCAGGCTGAAGGTTAATGCGGACAGTGTTAAACAAGCAGGGACAAAACAACACAAGGATAAGAAAGACAGAGTGCGCCTGATGGAGCTTGTATTCGTGTGAAACTGTAAAACTGGCATGAAAGCTCTAAAGATTCCTCTCGCAAACTAGAAATTATTTTTCTTTGAACAAATGATTTGCTTCAGGAAAAATATGCAATCAATTGATGCCATCATGCAACACAATGTCCTGCTGTGAATCTCTGTGAAAAGATAAGGACAAAGTAAACACGTTACAATCCTCTCTTCTATTGCTTTTAGAGTGCAGTTTGTTCTCTTAAGTGCCTGCGAGAATTGACACCAATGTATAATTTCATCATAACACGTGGGTCTGTCTGAACCGCCGTGCCGAGGCATTGTTTATGAACGTTTCGTTTTTTTGTGAGTCTGGAGCTTTTGGTCTCCCACTGGTTGCTCATATAGCCGTGGTAGGTACACAGTCATCCACACCCTGTCTCTTCCCCCACCCCACCCCATCTAAAAAAAGCCTGCTGTGGTTAAGGACAGAAACCATGTGGGAAGGAGTCTGGCTGCTTCCAGGCTCGCCCGAACCCATTGAGGAGGAGCAGTGGAGCTGAGGACAGAGGGACTACTGTCTCTCTCTCTCAGCTGCATGTAAAAAAACACAAACATACACTTCATTTCCATCGAAGGCCATAGAAATATCTTCATTTCCTGTTGTTGAATACGTCTATTTACAACTGCTTCCTCTCTCCATACTCTCTCTCATTCCTCTCACCTGTTTTTTTTTTTGGCTTGTGATGTCGGAAGGGGAAAGTCAGTCGGCAGCCTCTCGGTGCAGCATGACCGTGTTTTTCCATGGAAAAGACACAAAGAAAATAGAAACGACGACAAGAAAGAAAGAGAAAGGATGGTTTCTACAGGACACCTCCTTCATCGGACACCAAATATCCACGAAAAAATGAGCAGTTGAAAACAGTCTCAGCTGTAGCTCAAGAGGTGCATGTGGTTGAGGTCTTTGCCACTAACTGATCACCATGAGGCACCTGTGTGACACAATATCTGCCAGTAACCAGTGGAGGCGTTTGCAGCCTGCAAAAAACATGTCTAATTTGAGAAGATCCTGTGAAGTCTGTGGCATAAGAGGCGAGCTCGGGGAGAGGAGGAGGAGGAGGGCATGACACGAATGGGCTGGAAGTGGCTTTCTGACCACATACTGAGACAACGGATAGGAAAAGGAATTCCAATGGATGGCCTCTTCAATCCCTAAATGGCTCCGGAGACACAGAGGGAGAGAAGTATATCCCACTTGGGATTAAACATGTCGAGGCCTGGCTCCTTTTTGGAGGATTAAGGTTTCGGACTGAAGCAACAAAAACAGGCAAACAAAGGAAAAAAAGTCCTCGGGGAGGTCTGTGAGAGTGAAATCCCTCCTCATCTTTACCTTCAAATTCCCAACAGAGGGTGAGTGGTCTGCAAGGGTCCCGCTCTAGCATGAAATCCCTGTCACGATGTACCGTCGACAAGTCTGCTACTGCCCAGACAATGAATTCCTCTTAATCCAGTGGTGCATTTAGGGACAAGAGGTGAGTTTGTGACAGTCCATTATAGGATTCACCTCTTCGGTTTATGTCCAGCAACTTCAAAATTGGCAAAAGTCATGAACATTCTGCACTTGTGGTAGGTTTCAACCATAGGAATCAGACCAAATCCTCAAAAACATCTTAACAATCCTCATTTATCAATAATTTGGTGTGTGCTAAATGTTGACAAAGGCTTAGATTTTGGGTGCAAACTTATCTAAAAAAATGAAGCCACGTTGCCAAATATATTTTAGATTTAGTGGCCTATAATTTGTAGCTGAAATGTTTATTGCTGAGTTTCAGACACGTCTGTCCACGCTATTTTTTAAGTTGTAGCTTTGTTAAATAAAGCTCAATAACATTGGTTGTTTCCCCAGGTATCAAAACCTCATTATTCATTTCAACAAGGACAAACAAGTGTCATCGTTCCTATGGTGTAAATGAGAGGAACTGAAACGGCCTTGAAGTTCAATCATCAATCATTTTGGCCAGTGAGTTCTTAATCTTCTTCAAATTTAGGAATTTAGGAATTATACAAAGTTCAGAGTCTGTTGTGTATACAAGGAGGAGGATTGAGTGAGCGTGCATTGTTTTCATTTCTACATTCCTGTGCTGTTTTTCTTAACTTCAACATGTGAAGTAACAGTGTTGTCCTGATGAAAAGGGTTCAATCGTGGTGTTAAAGGTTAAATCCACATCTTACGGGCAGAAAACTGCTGCAGTCTAAAGGGGTTGAAACTTTCTGTGCATTCTGACACCCATACTAGTTTACTATTTAGTGTGCCAGAAAGTAAATTTATTATTTCACAATACATAGTATTTCAAATACACAACATGCCAAAAATATCAGGATATCCTTCGGCATCTGCTTGCATTATGCAGCATGCAAGCCAGCCGGCTTTTCTAGGTATTCTGACACACAATCCTTTGCATTCTGTGTGCAACAGCACGTACTTTGGCTGCAGTCATACATATATAAATTGCATTGTTACATTTGACTGCTTGTTTAGGCTGTTGTTTACCAGCATTGTTGTTCAGGGGTTTCATGTGCGTCTGCTCAGTCCTTTGCATGAGCGCGCACTACATGTCAGATTTACCAGCTAAAGTGTGTGTGAGTGTGTGAAAATATGTGAGTGCACATGCAATCAGATACGTTTTTTGTGTGTGTGCATGTATGTCCCCACATACAGTGGGTACGGAAAGTATTCAGACCCCTTTAAAT
>NW_022280033.1:5245564-5268916 GCF_004355925.1 Anarrhichthys ocellatus | reverse complement strand
TAGCAAATGGCTGCAATGAAACAAAGAGTGAAAAATTGAAAGGGGTCGTACATAAGATCACCTGTTAAATCAGTTCAGTAAATCTGAATTCCCTGCTGACAGTCTCAGCTGTTTAAATACTTTTGGTCCTGTGGTACCATCTCTACTCTTGTCTTCACTAATTTTCTCTCTTTGGGACTCTATCCAAACATCATCCTCATCAGTCCTCACCCCGGCCCATCCTCTTATCTTATCTTATCAGGGGCTGTCAGCCATCCTGTCCGGATTTGGAAAATAATCAAGCAGAGGTAACTGAGTGCAAGGTCTTGTTTCTTTTGCTGCCATTGCCATGTTTTCTATGGTGTGGTTATGTCCATTAAGCATCCTGTTTGTCCAGTTGAAATCCATTATTCAATTGTTCTCTCTATTGTTGCGTGAGACGTCACCAGCTGTATTTTCCAGTCGTATTGATGACGGCCCATTAAACCGATGCTGTTTGCAGCCCTCTTCTCTTGTTTGCTTGACTCTCTGGACCCTGGAGGCCATCTGTTGAAGCCATCAGAGCCCCAAAGGCATACTCAAGGTGATCATTGTTAAAGAAAGCTTGATTAATACAATGATATTTTTTTTTACAATTCTTCCAGATGTTGGGGGCCAATTAGCCCATAGGATGTAGCCTTGTTGAATAACTGATGACTATCACGATTATTATATATGGACTACAATCCGATGCGCCAATGAAAACTGTTGACAGTGTGTTGTGTGGATTAAACTGTTTAATATTTTGAATTTTTCAATGTATTTTTTTCAGTGATTGTGAGCACCACAAATGAAGTACAGGTAAAACCGAGGATATGTTTGGGTGAACCAACCAGTTAAAGTTTTGGACTTAAAGTCGTGTGCTCCAGTGTATTATGGACCCAACCTCTGACGTCTCTCCTGATACAGCCTGGAGTACACTTCTGCATCACTGCATCATTTTAAAAGGCACAGGTTTTTTGTTTTTTATTTATTCTGGCTGATTAGCGTTAAGGTGGGCGGAGCTATGCTAGATATTACATGAGGACATCAAAGTCCATGTGATAATACAAATGTTAAAGGTGTGAGCTGTCCCACACTCACATGTGCAACAAAACTAAAAAGAGAGAGAGGCAGATGTCAATCAAGCCCAGCTTGTTAACTCCCACAGAGAGGTCCAATCAGCCACCATAAGTGAAAACACCCGAGTGGGCTTTTAAACTCTTTCTCTTGTACAAAGTTGGTGTATCACAGCTCTGAATTCCAAGAAGTTTTTTTTACTGTCTATCTGTCCTTGTGAGGGTCCCTGTTTTTGTTGTATGCTGAGATAAAGTATTTTCAGAAGCTGCTACCAGATCCCTCAGCTGCCACAGACAGCATGGCAGTCTGACACCAATATGATTAAGTGAGATGTATCCGCCACATGCGTGTCACATCAACCGCATGTGAAATGTGTCACAAACACCAGTGACCGTCACAGAATTGCAACTCACTGATCAGAGAAGGGTTCATTTCCACATTACTGAGCAAGGCCCAACTGCTACATTATCATATTACTGTTGAAGACATGTTTTCTGGCTTCTTGACACCGAAACACTTTGTTGTTCTCACATTTTCCTGTTTTTAGTTGTGCACTGTGTCCCCACATGGAAGGTGAAACTTCAGTTTACACATGGAGACCCGACAGTCGTTGGTGTTTGCAGATCACAAACAGAGTAGCAAAGTAGCCGACTGAGGTCTATCAATGCAGATTAAAGTCACGCTGTGGAGATCCTGAGCTCTAATGACGCTGTAGAGCAAACGCTTTTTGTTTATGAAGTAGGAAATTAATTCAACATGTTTAGAAGGCCTCGAGGTTCTGCAAAATGCAAGTAAACAAGTCAATATATTTTTGATTATACTAAATATAAGTCACCAGAGCCAAAAGTGAGTCTTTAAACAACTTTTTTGTCTGATAATCCAAAAGCCAAAAAGTATACAATTTAGGATTTAAACAGTTAATAATTACAACGAAATGCCAGATACATTTTCTGTCCGAATCAGTTCATTATCGTTTCAGCTCTGCATGTTTTTTTGTAGGTAAATTGACGATATAATCAAACGTGTCTTCAGTTAAAATAATTATCTGAATATGGCACAGCATAAGGAAATGTTTACCTCGTAGCATCATTTAGACTAAACAAAACTGTTATTAATAGAAAGTATTTCAATAGCTTGCACTAAATATAGCAGAGTCTGAAACCTGTCCTGCCCTCCAACAACTAAGTTAGCTGACTAAAGTCTGCTGAAGATAAGTTGTGGTTGTCTGGGGGCGGGGAAGGCAGTCTAGACAGGTTGAGTAATGTTGACAGAGCAAAAAAAACCACAATCCTCAAAATTAGTGAATGTCTTCTTGTGTGATTTTAAAAATGTACCTGAACTTAGTCTCAAGACTCTGAACTATTTTTCTCTCTGGGATCCGGCAGGCTCCGTATATAACAAGGAGTGCAGCAATAGTCTGCCTAAATCTCTTGGATGTGCAAACCTTAACTGGAAATAAAGTTTCATTCCCAGTTGAGGTAACTTTATTCAGATCCATCTTGGCAGTTAATCTGTTCCTTTTGTCATCCAAATCTTAAATGTTGCATTTCATTGATTTGTGCATAATACCTCTTAGAGTAAACTTGTTTAATCAACTCTTGTGTGCTCTCGGTTCCTCACGCAACACAAATTTCCCAACTTCATCTCAATATCAAAATCATCCCTGACTATTGTTTTCTTTTTGGAAAATCACTTCAAGTCAGCAGCACATAGTCTGAGCTGCCACAAAGGCAGCACCACTAACCTTTGTCTTAAACCCCGATCTTGACTCTGTTATATTCGGCAGAAAATCTCTCCAATGCACAACAAGGTCACGGCTACACATTCAGCATCGTATCCGCAACGCAGATGTCATCAAACAAGAGACTGCAGCACCATGACAACAATCATAGCCAGGAGAAGGAACAATGCGTATCACATCTTGTATATTAGCTTTGGTTTATGCCAATGTAAATGTGGCCACAGCTTCAGCACTGGGAATAACATTCAAGATTTATGTCCAAAGTCAATGTTCAGTGCCAAAGCAGGAAATAGTGTGGCCGTTATGTGGCGAAGTGGAGAGTAAGGGTGGAGGTCGGAGAGGTGGCTGCATGTAGCATGTCGTCACGGGCAGTAACCACAATCTTTCCCGAACCTTATAAGCCATGCACAGATTATTGTGCGATTATTTTAACCCTTGTGCTCTGTTGAAGTCGGCCTCACTTGGTCTGACATCTTTAAAACCCAGTTTGTTCACTTTTTAATGAACTGAGCTTGCAGCTTTGATGAAGCTGACGTTAATTATGTTTAGGGTTCCTAAAGAGGTCTGACTTCTTGTTAGACCTCTTATGAACAACCACAAATAAAACTCCAATAGTCTTATTTGGGATTTATCCCAGATATAGAGCATCTGGAAGTTCCTTACATTGTACCCAAACAGAAGTAAAACATAATTTTCTGTGACAGACTTCTGAAATATTTCTTCAGTTCAAAATCACGTTTAGAAGGCATTCTCATGAAATTCGGAAAAGTCATCAGGACCAAATGGCAGTGACCCAAAACCACCATATTCCCACAGAAGCTCAACAGATTGTATGTGGTCTATTTCCTACTAAATACATGCAGACAGAGTTAACATGCGTCTCTATTTTCATCTGTAAAAGTGTGAAACTGTTCCTCCTGAAGCTGAGGTTCAACTCTCACACTTTGGTACAAGGTCACTTCGGATAAGCAGAGCAATTAATTAAAATTAATAAGTTCATTTTCTGCAGGCAGTTCACTTTGTGGACGTGAAGAGTGACAAACATAAAACCGCTGGCAAAAAATGAAGATGTTCCAATGTTATTTAAAAGTTTTAAATGTCTAACATATGGTAGCGATTATTCCTTGGAGTTTCCCTGAACCAACATGAGGAAGTTATATAATCTCATCTGCTGATGAAAAATTGCTTTCAAACTTCATGCGGAAACATTATGAGTAGCTAGTTCTTTTATTGTAAAATATACTGCTTTAATTTCACCAGTGTGATGAAAAGAAATCTGTGTGAAAATGTGTTGATAATAAACAAACTGACCCCAATTCGCCTCCTGTGTGTGTGTGTGTGTGTGTGTGTGTGTGTGTGTGTGTGTGTGTGTATATAAGATGTTTTATTCAAGATGTAAAAACAAACCTAAGCTTATTTACTTATGGAAAGTTAATGAAGCAACATTCCAATGACTAAACTAAACTGAGCCGTGGCAAGAAGTATTTTCAGAACAAATATGCTCAAAGTATTTTATCTTGGGGATTTTTTTAAATCAGTATTTTCTTTCAGATAACTAGAGGAGCGCTCTCAATTCAACCGTGCCCTTTTCCTTCCTTCCCTCCATCTTTTAGGCGTCAGGTCGGTTTACATGTGAGAGAATGTGATACTGCACACAAACCAAACATCAGGACAGACCACACACACACACACCTGCAAGCAACAAATACAAAATATTCACCATCTCAGTTTAGCGTGTTAGCAAGCTAACATGTGCTAATTAGTACTAAACTCAAATGATGAGAATGTCATTAGATCTGCAGGTATTTGGTCAAAAACAAAAGTATTCATCAAATTGAAATTGTGTCCCTAAAATAAAACGCTCATCGATCAGTCCATTCGTTCAACAGTTGCTGAGATATTACTATCAAAACCACCAATCACAACGTGACGGTGGCGCTTGAGGAAAAGTTAGGGGATCATCAAAATGATTGATCATCTGGGAACCATGAATGTTTGTAGAAAAGTTCAAGTATTTGTTACTAAACAATTAACCAAGTCACTGAAATAAATCAACAGATTAATTGATGGTCGGCTCTTGTATACTTCCCAGCTCCTGCTTTGCACTCAGTAATCTCCCTGATTGTTCAGTGTTCATGACCTTGTGTATCAGAGGGCGTCTGGTTGTAAACACAATGGGGCTTTTGATGAGTAGCCCGGTTTCGCTCCACTGCGTCATATTACCGTGCTACATGCTTATTTTATGTGCTGTTTCCCCGGTCTTCAGACGGAGCGCTCTAATTATAGTCGTCTAGTTGTCTGGGGACACAAGGTTGTGGTCGGTGGATAGGTGATTGAGAGAGCTGCTGCAAAGAGACAGTAACTCATGTTGAGGTGGAGCAGAAGGCTGATTGGCTGAAGGCTGGTGTCCCACTTCCAGCCTGTGACCTAAACTATAAGACTTCTTCTTCTGCTACTTGACAAGACTACGACAGAAATGAATATCAGGGATGTCACAAGGGATTCTTTTTCATTATCAATTAATCTATCTGTTTAATTTCTCTGAATAATTGATTGACGGTCAGTTAAAGGGAGTAGGACTCTGCACGTTTGAGCTTCGTCAAGTCCTAGAAAATAACCCTCCATGATGTCATAGTGATGTCATCAGGGTTATGCAGGGTTTGGGCGTGCAACTTTAAATGTATAACAGAAAGCCTAAATGCAAACTGGAGGTTTGGAGATTAAAAGATGTGGACGTTTACCAGGGAAAAAAATGAATGCTGTTGTATTTTTAGGAAATGTAGGCTTTATATAGAAGACTACAAGTCAACATTTGTCTCTTACGAGCTCCCCCCCCCACTTTATGGATGTGCAAACTAACTTGCTGAAGCCTTACTTTAGTTGTTTGGTCTATAAAATTTCAGAAAACTTGGACAAATAATCATCGGAAGTTTCTGAAGCCCAGGCTTGTCTTGCCGTTGCTTATTATGTCCAAACGGAAGTTTAAATCATAATATATTCAGTTTATGTTTAGTTTAGACTGGAGAAGCTTAAACCTACACATGATTGCCATTTTTATTTGATAAATCACTTAAAACAATTAACCAGTAATCAAAATTGCCATCTATTCCTTTTCTAATGATGTTTCATCACCAGCACCAGCTTCTTGAGCATCTGCTCACTGCAGGTGAAAACTGAAACAGAAATGCTTATCACTGTGAGAATAGCAGCTCTCTCAAAGCCCCAGGACCGCTGATAAGCAAGCTGCTTCAAAAGTTATCAAACACACTCTCCGCCAACATTGTATCGAGCACACTGAGGAGAGGGGTTTGAAATGTGTGGTGTGTGTGTGCACTGAAAACATAGTACAACATAGTACCGAGTGTTTACATGGTACGGTAGTGTTTTAAACTCAACAGGGTCTATTCTCGGAGCTCTTTCATGCTGGCCCCCACTGTGAAGTGTGTGTGTGTACACCATTTACATTCTCACACTGTCACCTGCTGTGATGCCTCAAACTCAGACTGTGTACAAGTCTCCACCTCTGGCCCACAACAACTTTGAGTCCAAAGCGAGGTCAGCTTTCAACTTCCTCTGCAGCTCTCACAACATGCACGTTTGATTATTGACAGAGAGAGAGATATATATTCCCGGTCTTAAAATAGACCTGTAAAGCAGCAGCATACATGCATATGGTCTCTCTGATATCACATATCAAACACAGCTATCAGCGGAATGTCCTTGGTCTCACATCAGCTGTTGGTGATGCAGTAAGCTCTGCGATTTGGTGACCATTTGACCTTGTCACCGTTTCAGCTGGAGCTCCACCAGCTGTACAGAATCAGCTGGAAACCAAACATCTGCATTAGCCTAGCAGAGAATAGCAACGTGCACTTTGTGGACATCCCTTATGCTCTCCCCCCTCGGCCCCCCGGGCTCAGTATTGTTGGCATTCTGTGTCAGCAGTCTGAACACCCGTCCTTTACTTTCTATGGCGGACGCATTAGAAGCCCACTTACCCTCATACAAGCGGCCTGCGATCCCCTCACACTTGAGCAGCACGTCGCTTCGTGCACACTAACGCTCATGCGTTCGTTGGTCTTGTTATTGTCGCCTCTCATTCAGCAGCAAAACTCAACTCAAAGCTCCGCAGTTATGCAGCTGGCACGGGGGAGGGGAGTCTCTCTGACTGGTCCAGATTCCAACAAATAGCAGGCCAGCTGGTTACTTTGTACCTATACACCACCAGAATATAATCCATTTACAATATGCATTAGAGCCCTGAGGCAGGTACTGGGTCCCTTTTTTATACAACTAACTTCTCTCTGGCTCTGTTGCACCACTGTCACCGCTGGACATACAGCCCAATAGCAGGAGATGTAACAAAACAGGGGCGTAGCAATAAGGGTCCTGAAGCAGCAAAGGGGACCCCGGGCCACCATCCATCCATACCAATCAGGGGCAACCTCCTGTTTTGAAAAGTGAAGTGGAAGTGCTTTAAACCTGCATTCCTTCTAATGGCCAGCAGGGGGCGACTCCTCTGGTTGCAAAAAGAAGTCTGATTGTATAGAAGTCTTTGAGAAAATGACTCTACTTCTCACTTGATTGATGATTCAAGTCACTAACTTGACATTTTACCATGATCTTTCCCCAACCTTAACCAAGTGCCAAACGTAACCATGTTATCATGCTTTACTTCATTGCTATGAGCAGATACTGTAAAAAAAACAAATGGTGTCAGCGAACATTTTGCTGATACTTTCTGTGTAAGCCGTTTGCCACTTGGCAGATACACTTTTCCACATTATGTTGATGAATTATGTAATCGTGAACGTAGACCTAGAGTGATGCCATGTCTCCTAAGCTTGCATTTTCATTGACGTGCCTGGCTAAAATCGTTTGGTGAACCACACAGTATGAATAAAGTAACAGATGAAAAGAGAGCGATCAGTCAGCAGATCTGGAAAGGACAGGAGTGTGAGGAAACAACTGTGTTGGAAATCTTCCCGCAGCAACAACAGCATCGTCAGTCATTCTCAGTGCTTTTAATAGCAGAGCTCCTCCATGCATGAAAGGTCCAGCATGCGATTCATATAAACAGGGATTAGCAATAGAATGTAAACAACAAGGCAAATGTAACATCTGGCCCTCCTCAAGGTTTTCCACAAAACAAACAGTCTTTGTATTTGCACCGCGGATCTAAAACATCTACTGCATGTGATCAGATGGGCTGCAAAATAAAAACGGATATTCTGTCGTTGTGGTCTTCTTTAACTTTAAGAAGTTACCACTAACATGTAATAACAGATAACATTTTACATCTGTCCCGTCATCATCTTTACAGCTCTTTCGTGCTACGCTCCTCCTGATGGGATGGAGTGTCTGATTGGTCGACTATCAAACACGAGCTCTCTGATTGGTATTGTGTGTGTCGTTAAAAATGTTGCTGGGTGAAAACTTCTTCTTGTCTGTATACTCTCATCTTCTTACCTGTGCTAGGGCGCACTTGGTACAGCGACGATCTCATCTCCTATAAAAACAATCTTTGTGACACACACTTTCTGGCCTGTATACAGATCCTAAATAACAGGAGTATCTTTTCAATAAGCTTGAAGAATGCAATCACTGTTTGTGTTCCTTCACTCTCTCTGACTGCTTCTCCTCCCAATAACTCCCACATCATACAACCATGCAAAAATAATAAAGATAACTACAGCAATGCTCAGCTTGACCAACACCCTTTTTTTCCATTGCCTAATAATGCTTGTTGGTGTGTCTGTGTGTGAATGTTTCAGTGTCCAGAGGATGTCCACCAGATGTTGGCTGTCCTCCTCCACATCAAACCAATCCCGTGAGGATGATCCTGTCAGATCTCCTCCTCCATCAATTTCCTTTGCTCATGAAACTCCCCTGGAATCCCCTCCGTCCTCGCCAGGGTGGACCATTTGGCTTCCCCCCTTAGAATACTTTGGGCTTACTGGCAGAGACTTCCCTCAATGACCCAGTTATGCAACCCAGGGCCAGAGGAATTCCTGATAACTGCTGAGTGCTCGTGAAATTCTTTGGAACAGCTTGTGGGTGCAAAATGTCACTTTTCACACACTCTGCAGTCTATACACCCACACCCACACCCACCCACGCACACGCACACACACACACACACACACACACACACACACACACAATACCAACATAACTCTTCTTCTCCAGTGTTAATCTACGAGACACAGCCTGACCCACATAAAGGAAAATCCCTCCAGTTCCCTTGAGTAAGTTTCATATAATTTAACTTCACAAAAGATTAACCTCATGCCCTCTTTTTTTTCAGATAAGTATTTTCTCAATTAGCCTAGTCTGGCTCAGAGAGTACATACTTAAGAGTATACAATATACAGCTATTGGTCTATAATGTGACAGTGATTTATCCAGCTGAGGGTGTTGAACACAAATCTACTGATTACATTTGAGTGATTGAATCCCCATTAAGCCCAAACATGAGCCAACATGTGGGGAAACTGTTCCCAAGGACCCGGGGTGTTTGCTGGTGATCCTGTGTCTTTAGGGGGAGTTGCATAACCAGATTAAGGTAGTTGGTTTTAGGTTTCAGGGTCACTGAGGCCTGATTAGCTCTTTAGCTTTACGATCTAAAATCTGAATCACCTGAAGCAGCTTCCCAAACTCACAGATTCCTGAATGAGCTCCTGCATGGTGAGAGATTTTGAGGTCACCTGGGCTTTTCAGACCTTCATGGTCATTGAGACCAAAACATCATGGATGAATGGCTTAAAACCTGGTGACTGAGTGATTTCTGCTTTTTGAGGAAAGTGAAAAGTAATTAGCAGTTTATAAATAAAATTGTTGAACCTGCTCCGTGAGGAATTAAGAGCTTTGGCCAAAAAGTGTGTCAGCAACTGATTTGGTGCTCAGATTGTGTAAAATGTGTCAAAAGTCATAATGTTAATAATTTACAAATACTTTTTTTTAAACAGTCGAGTTCTGTGATAAAATCATTTAAAAAACACACCCAAAAAGGCAAAAAACATGGTATTTTTTATCTTTTTTTAAAGTTTTTAAGTAAGAAAAACAGCTATAAACGGTGTCACTCTGGTGATCCTTCACTGACTTGCTCATGGATGGATAAATAAAGGCTCCTGCAGCACCACCTACTGGTGAACTATATTCCTCTCAGAACACAAACAAACATATTTGTCAACAACTACAACTCCTCCTGTGAGCATTCATCAGTAGAGGCTGGTGTACAGACAGGTAATGAATGCTAACACAGTAAAACACAGTTGTAATAATATAAAATGTGTCTTCATTGGAGAAGTTATTACTGGTGACAAATACTAATAAAAAAAAAATTCTTTTAGCTGCCCTTAACTACATCAAGTCTTACAGTTTATTAAATATTTATAGTGCTTATAAATGCTGAATAGCGTTGTTTAAGTAAAGTTTTACCTGGACTTTTAGAAAATGTTACACATCTCATGGTTGAGCAGCCAAAAAGACTCATTAACTCCATTAATTGTTCTTATTTAAACTCACAACTTCTGCCAGATGTAAATCAACCAGCCTCAGGTTTGTTCTCACTCTTTACTTTAAAGGTTCAGTACAGTTGGTTTTTGCATTTTAATCTCTTTAACATGTTGTAAATGTGGAAGGCATACATTTGTCGAATTTCATCAAAATATGTGATAAAAGACGTTTGCATTGTTTCCAGATGATCCTCTACTGGAGGGATACGCTCCATCGTCCTCAATGACTGTAAACAATCACATTCGAGACGTTGTTTCAGCCCAGAAGTTCATGTTGCGTAACCACCGCAAAGATTCTTGTCGGCTTATATCAGCGCTACAATGCATTGTGGGTGATCCGAACAGCTCTAAACACAGATGTGAATGAAGCCAGATTTCATAACTTTCAGAGTCACAGTCAGGGAAACAGGTGGCCTCATCTGCAGCGTGAATAACGGCTTCAACAGGGTGACTTGCAAACAAAAACGTCAGCTAAAATAGAATAAATAATAAAGCACAATTGTCACAGTAAACTCTGGTGGATATTGAAGCTAATAAATATTTTTGTTTTTCATATTGCAGTAACAATCAGTGAGTGTTTCCCTTTCATGCGTCGTTGTTTACAAGAAACTCCCTAGGAAATTATTATTATATTAGCAATATACTGTTAAATTAAGCTTCACCGTGAATAGAAAAAGAATAGAATAGAATCTGAGTCCGTCAACACCAAGCTGTGAAAGAGTTGTTTAATATGTATGAGAGAAGCTGCTGCTGAAGGGAACAGCACGGCGGCTCCATAAAATGTTGCTTAATAAATATAGAATTAAATAAATACGTGCATCCTGCTACGCTCGGCTCTTAACTAACTAAAAGTGGTTCAGCTGTGTTCAGCGAGTACCAACAAATCACACAGATTCAACATCATTCAAACGCTGTTACATGAAATAGATATTAATGACAAAGACACCGTTTGTTCTCTTGATGTTGATAACAGTGTTGTTACTGGAAATAGTGACTCTTCCTGTTAGTTGGTACTGAGAACACGTGATGTTAACAGTGAAGACGGACGATTATAAAACATATTTTTGTGCTTCAGTGAAAGATAAAAATAAGAAACATTTCCCTTTTACTTCTCCTTACTCCAGTTTGGTTTCCCATTTTGTTTCCATTTCAGCCATTTTAAGGGGAAATCAAGGATTTAACACAAAAACATAACATTATGGCAGATGAAGTATGTAATCATTTTCGCCTCTGATTGGCTATTCCAGTCAGATCAATCATGTGATCCCCTGAGAACGTCTCTTTTACACACTGCTGTAGGGAAAAGAAAGTCCCTCAGTGCTCAGTCAGCAAAGGCCTTTTTGATAAACTCCGGTCCAAGTGGATTTTAAAAAAGTCAGTATTTCTGAGCGTGAGTCCCTAAGTGGTATTTCAGGTGTGCGCTCTGTAGGAACCCTCTGCCGCAGACGTCACACCGGTGCGGCCTCTCTCCGGTGTGGCTCCTCATGTGCTTCCTCAGATGTCCGCTGTGGGTGAAACTTTTGTCACAGTAGGAGCAACAGAAAGGCTTCTCGCCCGTGTGAATCCTCAAGTGGATCTTTAAGTCTCCCTTCCGGGTGCACTCTTTCCCGCACACATCACAGCGATGCAGTTTCACCCCGGCGTGGCCGGCCATGTGTTCGGTCAGAGCGGTGTTGCTTTTGCACTGTTTGCCGCACACGTGGCAACATTTGGAGCCCTTGTGTGAATTCAGGTGCACGTTGAGGCTTTCGGTGGACTCCAGGGTCGCGCCGCACACGGCACAGAGGACTCCTGCGTCCTTCGAATGCATGCGGAACGCGTGGTTTGTCAAGTGATGGCTGGAGGAAAAATACTTTTCGCACAAAAAGCAGCGATAGTCAGGTGCAGATAGATTCGAGTGAGACAAATCAAGGGATTCTCTGGATGTGATAAAGGAGCTCTGACCCCGGTCCGTCTGCGTTTGGTTCGACATCAAACTTGCAGCGGGTCTTTCGTTTTCTCTGCCATCTTGGATCAGAGTTTGTAAAGACAGAGTTGAGGCGAGAGGTAGCACAAAATGTACAGTTTTTGTTTCCTCCTGAAGTTGCTCCTCAGTCTCACTGGTTTGAGTCTGATGTTTAGTGTCCTCCCAGACAGATGACTGAGGTAGGCATGAGGCATCAGCATCCTTAAACTCTTGTTCTTCTTCTAGCTGACTGGCCCAGAGTTCATGAGCTTCCTCCTTGATGTGCCGAGGCTCTGGGTCCCTCTGAGGGACGCTGAGGCTCGGCTCCTGCTCACAGTGGTGCTGCTCAGGGGGAGGTTCCTCCTTACAGGTGAACGACTGACAAAAGTCTAGGAAAAGACAAAAAGTAAAGAATTTAGAAGTTCTGCATCTCCGATTCTTATTTCTTTAATAGTTTCATCACCAAGAACGGTTGTTTATGCTGCAAGAGAGGTCGGCAATATGAACTAAATCTAGACTATGGCTGCAGCTGATGAATATTTTCATTTAAGTTTAAATTGACGGATATTTTCCAGATTTTTTGATTGTCCAGGAAGTGTCAGAAAATAGTGAAAATCGCCCGTTATAATTTCCCACAGCTGGATGTGAAGTTTACCATCACGTATGACAAAGAAAAGCATCAAACACTCACCTTTAATGAGCTGGAAACAGCGAATGTGAAATGACGATTATTTGAGTAATAGTTGCATTGCAGCTCTAATTACAATATTGACAAAAGTATTTAAAATCTTAAGATAACATGTTAATGTTATTGAGACAAATGGTTACACATTAAATATAGTTAAGTAATTTTTTTTTTTTTCTGCATTAAATAAATTAACTCGGTTAAACTGTTTGTCTGGTTCTGGTTTCTTGTAATGTTTTTTAAAATCAGATTATACATTTATAGAAAAATACATACATCTATTAATATAAAAAACTAATACATGATTTTTTAAATCAATAGTTTCAGCATATATTTCCGAGTTTAACACACTTGTTGAGATATATATATATATATATAAGTTAATGAACAGACCTGTTTTGTGGTCCTGCAGCAGACCTCTGAGCCGCTCAATCTCCTGTTTTGAGCTGGAAGCGTCTTCTTCATATTTTGTTATCGTTCGTTCAAAAACCTGAAATATCTCCTCGACAGCAGCGGTCAGTCGCTCGTTCACAAAAGCCCGGAGAAGCAGCGGAGCAGACATCTTAAAGATAACGGTTTTATATGAACGCGGATCGCACCGGGGAGGAGGTTTTACAGAGTCGGTTTCCTGTGTTATTAGCCTACAAGCTACGGAAGTAACAATAACAACAAACCACAGAGGAAGAGAGTTGGCGCGTGTTCGGTAGCTGCTGCCCCCTGCAGGCCAACAGCGTAATTACTTCTAACGGTGGCAATAAGATGAGTTAATTAACCTTCATTGATCCCCAGCGGATACATTCTGTTGTTGTAGCAGCACAAGGACATAAATAAATACAAAATAAATAAAGACAGTACTAATTAAATAATAAGATTACTTTTTTAAAGTAAGGTTTTGAATGCAGGACTCTTGTAGTGGAGTTTTTTCCCCAGTGTGGTATTGATACTTTTACTTAAAAAGGATCTGAGTACTTCCTCCGCCGCTGTGCATTTTTAGAGGTAACTTTTACACTTTTTACTACACTACATTTATTTAACAGCTATATGTAGGCTACTAGTTTGTTTGATTTTAGGAGGGCAGCCAAAGTTAAACTGGGAATTCATGGGCAAAGAAAGAATCAAAGTACAACAAATAACACCAGTTAAGAATCAAACAATAAGAAAAGAGACACACTCTGCTGCCAGCTTCCTTACACACAAAGTGAGGAAACAATAAAAGGGATTTATAAGAGATAAAACAGTGATGCAGAAGCCAACATGACATCTCCATACTTACATTTCCTTTGATAGTTCAGGGAACAAACACACCCAGTTCTGATGCCTCTTGCAGATCTAGGTGGACTGATATGGATCAGGTCATTTGTTAGTGATCTTTGAGGAAAACCTGTAGGAATGACATCAGTTTGTTAATAAACGGCCTTTTCTAAAAGGATGCGGAGTCGTGACCTGCTCCCACTGCTCTCTCTTGTTCACCCACTTGACCATCTGTCCCACGCTGCGCTCAAAGGAGATGAAAGGACAGTCGTGATGTGAGCTGTACCCGGCACTGTGCATGTCCATCTGCAGCAGGTACAAAACAGGCACAAACGAGAACATCAAGTCTGCAAAAAAGAAGAAAACTGACAATTAATGGACTAACGTCTTTTACTTCCTGACGATTTGATTAACAACATATTCTACATTCGTTGTTTCCACAATCTTTCAGAAAATCCATTGTTTATGATGCTTTTTGTCACCTCTCAATGGGGTTTAGGTGCAGCACCATATGGACATAAAGCTCCATAATGTAAGCAGTTTCACACTTGTGTGCATTTCTGATCACCACTAGAGGGAACCAAACAATTCAAGATACAACACAATCTAAAACAGTTCAAGTTGTATCTTCTGTCATAGTTTGTTGATCAACTGCTTGTTGTCCATTAAGAGAAAATAGAGCAGTGTTCCTTATTCTAATGTAAACCAGTCCAAGTGCAACAACTGTGACAATCACTTATTTTCCCATCTATGGCTTGTTTTACCTTCTTTGTTTTATTGATCAATGTGACTTTAGGTTGTTGTTATTGTTGCTATTGTTCTATTTATTCTAACATATACAATTGTTTTTATGCTGCCGTCCTGACCAGGACTCCCTGTAAGAAGAGATCTTGTATCTCAAAGGGACCTTCCAGGCTGAATGAAGGATGAATAAACAAATAGAAAAAAATGTTGTGTATTCATTGATGCGGGTGCTTCAAAACTGCCATAGGAGATTGATTTAAGTTTTCATGAGAACAATTCATGCACCGGTGTTACAAGATAGACTTCTGTATTTGTTCTGGAAACAAAAGACACAAATTCTGAAAGATAAAAAAAAAAAGCACAAAGAGTAATAAGGTAATTTGAAAATGATTATAACATTATAACCGCTGAATTACTAAAACACATCTTTGGGCCGTGAACACACCTCCAGAGTAGTGGGAGTGTCCACTGAGATTGTCGAAACAATAAAGATGATTCACGTCCTGTCGGATTCCAGAAACCTTCGTCGTATAAATCCATAGAAATACAATATTAAACATGTTGCTGACAACTATTTAATTCCACACTAATTAGGAAAGCAAGACATTTATTTGAATGAAGTTAGTGTTAGTGTTTCTGTGTAAATGGTAAGGTAATTGTAATATCAGACACGTTGTACGCATGTGCGACGTGTTGTTACATCCTCGCGTCTAACGTTGCCGTGGAGTGAAGCTCCTCCGGTCCTCCTCCAGCTATCTTTGGTGCAGCAGCCGCACGATAGCGACTCGCAAGTGTAGTCAGTCAAAGAGACCCAGCAGACATGTCGGAAAGTGGGAGCCAGGAACCCTCCGGGGCCGCGAACGGCAGCCCGACGAAACGTGGGCACAGACCGCCCGTCGGCAACAAAGTGACCGTGGTGCTCGGGGCTCAGTGGGGCGACGAGGGGAAAGGAAAAGTTGTGGACCTTCTTTCACAAGACGCGGACATGGTGTGCAGATGTCAGGTTGGTTATCCACACACGCACACACATACACACACATGCTGCATTCATTTGTTATGCGTCCGTCTCATTCAGTGTGTTTTGTTCTCACAGTTTTGCTAATGTCACCTTGAATTTCCTGCTAGCTGCTTTTTAGCTCCTCAGACACATTTTTGATGTCTGTGATGAATTGACTCCCGTCGCGTGCACATGACGAGGTAGCTGAAGGCTCCTGTGGCTCACGAGGGAGACCAGGTGCATCAGCTGGTACTGCTCTCGTGGTGCGTTTGAGCTAGCAGAAACACTATAATATATAATATATAATATATAATGTTGGCAGCAGGCTGTTATTCATTCAGACTGGGAAATTATGTTTATGTTGCTGTGACGTATTGCATTGTGGCTATGGTCGTATCCAGGTGTTTTTTTCCTGATGTTGAAGACTGCATTCTCTGCACTTCATCATACAAGTTAAAAAATGTATGATGAATTAGTGAGACTATTGTAGCTGGGTTAAATGAACAGTTAATTACTGTACCTGTTGTCTTCTATATGCTAAATATCATTAGTTTCACACGAACAAAAAATGTCACCACATTTTGTGTAATATATTGGCAAATTTGAGTTAATTCAAATTATTTTAATTTGTTAAACTAGTGTTATCCTGATCCTGCAGGTTGCACTTGAACGTATCCCTATACACTATACACATAAACTACCTTATCATTTCAGACATGCTGGGAGGGGACATGATGCAAAACATACGTGATGCGTTGATAACATAACTACCGTTACTGTTACCGGTATAACAGGATGTACAAACTTGTTGCTTTTTTGCCAATCAGGATTTGAGAGGTGTGTTAAAGTATGCATAGCTGTGACAGTGGGGCTTCCTCCTAAACATAGGGATGTATACAGAGATGTGATTGTGCAGGTAATGGCGAGTTGGTATTCCACTTCAGTGTTTAAGCACATCAAATGGTTATTATAGTGACATCCACGTGCTCTTTATCTGGACTCGGTCAGCACGTCGGCCCAGTGGTTCAACTCCCGGCGCTGGGTGTTGAATTTGCACACGCTCAACATTTCCCATGCAAAACCGGTGGACTGGAGACTCTGAAGTGTTATGTGTTGTTGTTGTCTCGCACTTGTTGGCATGGCAAGGGCTTTCTCAGCTCTCTGCCCACTGTGTACTGGGGAGATTCCTGCGCCCGATCTTCCTGAAAACATTAATAGTTTTTGTGAAAGCAGTCGAGCTGATGGCCTAGAGAGCCACATACTCAAACCACATCTACTCCCAAGAATGCTGACATTCAGTCAACCTGGCTCCACTCAAAATGTCATTCACTTTGAAATAGTGATCGTCAGTGCAACTAAACTTGGGAACAACTTGTATGAGTTCAGTTTTGCTGTGTGTTAGCACAACAATGTGAAGTACTTCCTATTTTTTTGAGTAAACTTCAAACCCTGGCAGCTCTCAGTAGTTTCTGTTTACTCTTGGCCAGTAACAGAGTCTGTGTGTGTACTGAAGAGGAAGACTCTGCAAACGGAGGAGATAAAGTCAGAATGACAATCTCACTGTACGCTGTCATTGCAAGGTTGTCTATAATGCTGTTTTATTCACATTTAGGTTTCCATTTATTTCAGCATGGTCTGAAAATGTAATTTTACAGACTGAATATGTCGTGTTGTTGCCCTAATCGATTTTGCATGCATTTGAGATGATAAATTGTGATTTGAGGCTCTAGCGAGTTATAATATCGGAGAAAATATTGCTAATAGTTAAGCCTAACCTTCTGCTAACCTCCTCAGCTGCTGAGGCTGCTGCACCGGCAACAAAGCGTGTCGACAACCTCGATGAGTTCAGCCTGGCTGTGTGACAGCACAGCAATGTGAAGTACTTCCTTTCTTTTGTTAAATAGACTGCAACAAGCAGCAATATATCAGCAAACGGCTATTGTTGCTGCTCTGCATGTTAATATAACACCGGCAATATTCATGTTTTTGAAGTTTCATTTAGTCGGTGCTCTTTGTGGACAAACTATCTTATCTTAAGATTAACTTATTGGCTGACTTGGCTGATACCGACATGTCTATGATAAGCTAATATCGTAACTACATACCTAACACATTTATGTCCAGCCTTCAATACAGACGATCTTGCCAATCTTTTGGCAGCTTCTACTAACTCTGTTGATAACAAGTTGACATAACAAGGATTCTTCGGAGCCTCGCAGCTTCCTTGTCTCTGCGGTCCTGTCGAGGCAGAAGACGTGTAAAAATAAACCATCGCCCTGCAGTGCGTCCCCTCCATACTTCACGGTGCGCGTGTTTATCGGGGGCCGCTGGAGCCAATAGCAATGATCTTTTTATAAAATAAGCTTCGACAGCAGTCCTGCTCGGTGTGCTTTACAGTCCGGACCTCTAAGATCCTAGAAGTCACAGTTGGGATATAGAGAGTGTGTTGCTGTGGGCACTGCAGGAGAGCCAGCAGTCATTATTGTGGACTAGCATGTACCCATATCATGCTTCACCAAGTGAATGCTGCAGATATTTGCTCATTAACTTCATTTGAGGCTCCAACACACTCAATTCAAAGTTGTGTTTGGCCGTACTGGTTTAATAATCCGAAACAAAGTTAGCACAAGCTGCCGCTGCGTTAGGACTGCGGAGAAGAAAGCAGAGTTGGTGCACTATTTACTATTACTGTACTTAAGTCTAACTATTCCCTGACTCTGCTCGTAAAAAAGAGAAATACCTGAAAAAAGGCTCAAACAGGTTCATCAAGTTAAAACTGTTTGTGGGAGCAGCTCTCATGGGTACACTGTGTTCTGTATATACGCATGAGAGGAGACACACTATTTGTGCCTTTGGGATATGATTTCACACGCAGATTCAATGCACTCAATGCTGTTGCTATGAAGATGTTTACTGAAACCATGACTTCGCTAACTTGGCAAACAGAGACCATTGTCTTTTTAGCTCTTTCACCGGACGTTTTGGTAACTGGAGGTTGTATGCACAAGATTTTTCAACACTTAAGAGGGTTAATTAAAAGTGTCGGATACATATAGTAAAGGTAGTCAAGTAAAATGTATTTATGTCGTGCTTTTCACAGACATAAATCACAAAGTGCTTAACAGGAGCGTTATTTCAGACATTGAAGAAAACATATTTAACACAAGGTGACCACACCAGGGATGCTAATTTACAAGATCAGTTCTTAAAACAGGAAACGTATTAACAAAGGCACAATACATGATAAAAACATAGATAAAATGCAGACCTGGAGCATGACTTTTACCAAAACGCCTGTCTGAACAGAATCAGATTTGTAAAGGAATTTACAGAATTGTAAATTCCTTTACAGAATTGGCAAACTATAGCGGTGCAGGCAATCAATGCCAGAAGAGATAAAGGCATGTATGAGCATTCCTAGTTCAGCTGTTGTAAGTTTACTGCTATTTCTTAAGTGGGGTCAAACGCCTAGATTACGCTGGTTGAAGTGGGCCGCAGAGGAAAGCGGACCAATACGCTGCTTGGCGGTGGAGACAACTTCTTCTGGTGCAACAACCAGAACCTCCGTCTAATCAGCATGGAGTTGTAAACAATGTTCTGCCGTCCAGTCCCTACTAGCATTGAGACAGTGTAGGAGCCTAGATAACCTAGAAGCCTCACTAGCTTTGAAGGAAAGACAGAGTTTGATATCATCCGCATATAAATGACACACAACATTCTACCTTTTTATAATCTGTCACACGGGTAACGAATGTAAAGAAAATAACGGAGGCTCCAGAACCGAGCCCTGCGGTACACCACGAGACGGTGGAGAGGTATCGGACACAAAGTCTCCCACAGAGACTGTTTAACTTCAGTGAGGTAAGATGTAAACCAGTCGAACGCTATGCCAGATATGCCGACTCACGTAGCCTCTTAATCAGGATGTTATGGTCTACACGTGTTGAGCGCAGAACTGAGGTCGAGAAGTACTAACACAGAGCATTCACCTGCATCAGAAGACATTAATATATCATTAGAAACCCTCAGGAGAGCGCTTTCACTAGAGTGCTTTTTCCTAAACCCTGACTGGAACTTACCATACATATTGGGTCTCTTCTTTGCAGCAGTGAGCTGGTTGGCCACAACCTTTTTTTGATAGAAAAGGCAGTTTTGATAAAAGCCTTTATTTCATGAGCAAAGCAGGACCTAAGTTAGTTTTCTTTAATATAGGCTGGATAATAGGAGCGGACACTTCCTGTAGACGATGAGGAATTAACAATAGATGTTACAGCAGGGCCAATAATTGGCAGAACTTTCAGAAATAGAGAGGATGATTAAACATCCAAAGGGCAAGATGATGAATTTATTTTCTTCATCAAGTCTTGTAGGCTGATAGGCTGGAAAGATTTCTTGTGTATACTCACCGTCAGGTGGTGTGGTTCGTTTATAGCCTAATGTTAGCTTTCTAATAAAAAGCCCAAATCCAAGAGAAACATCCTCAAAAAATTCACTAACTAATTCTAATGACTGAAGACATTTTAGCCGCAGTAGTAACTCATGTCTGCCCTTTTGTACCAAAGCAGAAGGGTGAGAGGCTCACGTTAAGCCCCGGTGAAGAGCAGGGTCACACATCCAGATCAGTTAACATGTCTCGATCCATTAAGACCAACAGCAAACTCAGGCTTTATTCCAAAAGATGTAGAAGAGAATCTTTCATCAGCCTCTCGTTCAGATGTCATGCCAAACCCATCACTTCTGTGTTTTTTTTAACACTTTATTTCAGTGAATGTCAAGTCTATTTGTGTCACCCAATATATCACCTCAAGGGGCTTTAAAGTCTGTACACAACATAATAATTAAGGTAAAGAAAAACCCCTTTAATGGGACCAACAGAGGAGGGATCCCTCTGGAGCATACGTCTCCATCTATTGTACCGGGAAGATCGCTGAGGTCAGGTGACATTGTTTGTATCCCAGCAGCACTCATCTTTCCCGACCCTCCTCTGTTGAATCAGTGGCACAAACCACAGCACAGGAGCAGGTGAGTAATAGTGTCTCGTGATGGGAGCAAGAGTTTGATCCCAGGACTGTACGAGGACCAGCGTTATGTTTTGTGGGGGATGGGAAGCATCATAAAAGTATCTAAAAATGAGAGGAATCTCCCAACTGTACTGTACATCCACGGGCTACAGCACTGGGAGCACATCCCGGTCACAGGGCGCACCGAGTTGAATTGGCACCTCAGGTAGTGAACGTATGAATCTGCAGCTGCCTTTATTTTCAGCACAGCAAAGAATAACTTACTTACAATACTTTCCTTTATTTTTCTGTCCCGTGTAGTTTTTTTGTGCTTTGCATGCATCAGAGTATAAACCCCTCAGAGTGTGAAACGTAAAGCAGAGAGAGAGCCAAGCAGGTCAGATTGTGACGCTCTCATCCGAGGACTCTGTTCTCCTTCTGGGCTCCACTTTTGCATTTTTGTTTCCACTGTCAGCTGTGCTTCATCATGTGCAGGCCTGTATGAGGCCAGCAAGCACGTACTGTCCCCCTTACATACAGCCTTTGACTGTTTGAAAACGTTGTTGCTATCGATCAACCAATCGGAGTGGTTCAGCATTTAGGAAGCAGACTGGCTGCTTTCTACGCAGAAGTGTCGGTAATTTGATTCCTCAAATACAACAGCAACAACAGTTGAATCACGATTGTTTCCTGAGACGTTTGCAAGTATATGTGCAGGGTTCTACATAACAAAAGATAATTCAGTCTTTAATGTCTAATTGTTTTATCTAAATAAAAAGTTAATCTTGTCAGGTGATGTTATTTGGGGCTCTCCCAGGTTTAGGAGTGTGAGCCACAAAGTTAAACAAAACTTGTCTTCCAGTTTGAGCTGCTTGTTTACCAGCTGATTGAGTCTGGGCTTCATGCAAGAACTGCTCGTTCTTGCATGAACACATTTGTTCCGAAGTGGCACGAAGGAGTGAAAGAGAATTTGTGGCATCGAACACATTTCTTGAACTTTGTTTCAGGCACAAATGAAATTCACAAGTGGTCCAGACCCGTCGCACGATCCCTGGAGCGAACGTAAGACTTTCTCTACGGGACAAAAAAAAAGAAAAATGCTCATTTGACCTGAAATCTTAATGCCTTCTTTTGAATTAATTTTTAGTGTAAATACGATGCAGAAACCACTAAAACAAACTAAATGCTACATTTATATTCCCTCTAATACCACCGAACTGATGCTGCTAAACGTGATATGTTTATATGCTTTACTCTTAAGTCTCTTTTTCTTGTGAAGCGGAACGAGTGGATTTACTATACATGCTGATGTAGGTTATGAAATCCCACGCACCTCCTCGTAAAGAGGTGGCGTTCATCAGGCTGAAATAAGCGATTCTTACATCTAGTTTTTTACAGTTCGGTGAATGTGACATGAAACACTCGTATGAGCAAACCTCACAAAGTCAGAGAGGTTTAGGAGGAGAATAAGGAACGAGGCCCATTTACGGCCAAAGCTTTGGTTTGTGTTTGGTCTTGGTTTTGTCATTGCACTCTTTATGTGACAAAAAAAGGCAGAGTAGTTTGTTCGATAGGACTGAGTGATAATTCAACGTGAGAATTGATCCACTTTCAATGGAATCGCATCTTGATACACAATGACATCGTCTCAATTGATAATATCAAGCACATAAATTAAATTGCTGTTTTGTGAGTTCAATGTGAGTAACAAATGTATATGGGGATATTTATTGATTCATTTTACTTGAAATCCTCAGTACTTGTCAAATATTTAAGAGTTAACAAAACCATGTGGTTATGTCATATACGTAGATTATATATTTATTAAACTACCAGAAAACATGCTGTATCATGATATATACATCGTTATCGAAATGTGAAATCATCTATATCGTAATGAAGATTTTAGCCATATTGCCGAGCCCCGGATCTAAAACAACACATTGTTCATGCAGCAACATGTCCTCTGTTGGAGAATGATGGCAGCTTGTGGCCCTGTGGTTGAAGTTTGACACTGTGAACGTGTTTGCTTCATCATGTAGGAGTCAGGAGCAGCAAGTCTCGACACAACATGGATTTGGGTGGACATTATTTACACAACGTGTAATCTGTAGCAGTGCTTTTGATTTGTCCTCAACAGACACGTTTGTCAGTTAGTTTACACTTCAGTGAGACCTTTTGAGATGTGAGTGAACAGTGAGCAGGAGTCTCTCACAAACACAGTAGCACACACACACTCACTAACAGACAGCGGCCAGTGGTTTATGTGTGGTGCTTGTTGCTGCTCGCCAAACTACTCCGCCTGCCTTCCAGCTCAACCAAACAAAGTTGCAGAGCCTCCATTAGGCGTGTGTGTGTGTGTGTGTGTGTGTGTGTGTGTGTGTGTGTGTGTGTG
>NW_022280033.1:5212285-5245554 GCF_004355925.1 Anarrhichthys ocellatus | reverse complement strand
GTGTGTGTGTGTGTGTGTGTGTGTGTGTGTGTGTGTGTGTGTGTGTGTGGGTGGGTGGGTGTTTCTGTTGGTCTCTCTCCTCACCACTGGCTGTCTCTCCTCTCTCTGCAGGGCGGCAACAACGCAGGACACACGGTGGTGGTGGACTCGGTGGAGTACGACTTCCACCTCCTCCCCAGCGGCATCATCAACCCCAAGGTCACCGCCTTCATTGGTGTGTAATGCAGAAACACTTTAAATTCACACTCGACATTTGTGCCATCTACACACACACTTAAGTGGCACACACACACCATTTGCTCATACGCAACTACACACAGACGCTCATTCCAAGGCCACCTTTCCTCGCTGTTTTCCTGATGAATTGATCGAGGCTCTTTTTAGCCCGGCGCTCGTCATCGCCGGCTACAGCGAGTGTGATCAGCTTGACTCAGAGCCAGACTGCATCACATTCACTCATCTGCAGTAACTTCATTAGCTAATGATATCTTTTCTTTCTGGCTTCCAACTCTCTCTCTCTCTCCCCCTACACACACACACACACGCACACATCTGCACTTTAACATGCAGCCGTGCGGTCTGTCAATGCTTAATCACATTTATGCTTTTACTTCTTTGATATGTGACACATTACATTCTCCATTGGCTCGAACGCTCAGGAAGACATCACTGGTGTCTCACAGCAGGTTGCACTTTGCCCCACCAAAAGAAATAGGAAAAATATTCCAAAAACATTACATTGCAGCCATTTATATTGTTTTTCTTTACGTGAGCTGTTCTTGTCAAAATGCAGCCATTAACATCGGTAGCAGACACCATGTACAGCATTTTCATAACAATACATTCAATTTGGTGGAAGCATTTACCCAAAAGTCCCCAACTGTACTATAGTTGTGTACTTCAGCGCTGTCCGTGAGGGCACCGACTCTCTCAGGTAATTCAAGCTCTGCAGATTGAGCTTTCCAGGAGGGAAACACTGTAAAATGCACCGACTGAGCTGAGGTGATCATATGTGTGTTCCTCCGTGGATGTGTTCTGATTATTTTTAAATGGACAGCAGGCTGGTTTGTCATTTTCCTCTCACTGCAGTAAAAGCTGCGTCAGGATTATTCGACACTGAATGGAGACCAGATTGGAAAAATAGAGATTCACCATCTCTTTATTGGAGATTCACCATCTTTTTTTTTATGTATGTGGATGTTTATAGCCATGCTCGTGGCATGTTTTTATGGACGTAATCTCGGTCCGTCAGTTTGTCTGTAACTTTGACCCAGACTGAAATATCTTAGCAGCAGGATTGCCGTACATTTCAGTTCAGACATTCATAGTCTCCAGATGATGAACCCTAATGATTTTAAGGATCGGTTGATATTTTCCCCAGCACAACGGTTCGATGGATTGTCGTGAAAGTTGTTGCAAACGTTCATGTCCCCGTCAGGATGAAATGAAATTATTTTGATCGTCCCGTAATTTCATCTAGCGCCATCATGAGGACGAAATTGTCCAATACTTTATGACTAAATACTTGCAGTAATGTTAGCATGTTGTGAATATGGTGAACATTACCTGCGTGGCTGTCTTGTTCTTATTTAAACTCATGTTAAATGCATAAAACAGACAATGAGCCAATCAGCTTGTCGGGAACAACAGCTGTCTGAATTCACTCACTCAGTTTGCTGTATTCAGTTTCCATAAAGCAACTGATAACTTGGCCCAAATCTGACCAGTGTCTTGTTAATACACTACAAAATAAAACGTTAACCTCAAATAAAGCTCGTACTGCTCTCTTAGCTTGAGCTCAAGTCAGTTATTTTGACATCTTGTCGTTTTGCACAGAAAATCTAGATTTCTCTTTCAGCAACAGCTAATCATTCGGTATTATTGGTGTTGCCGTGTCACACCGTTACACAGGAGGGGAGACAGACATCGATCATTTATAATTGTTTCATTGTCCCAGAGTGGAAAACATGTTGCCTTTTGTTACACCATCATTCTCCTCCTCCTCCTGTGTAATTCAATTAATTCATTGTAATTAAAAGCACATTCATGGCCTCCAGCACTGGGAGCAAATCTGTGTGCAGGTCTTTTGTGTCCCTGAGCGGCAAATGCCTTTTATCTCACACATTTATTCCTAAATAAACACTAAAAGAAAGGTGTTTCTTTCTGTTAGTTTGTTGTTGTTTTTTAGCCCTTTTTCTACATTTCTTACATTTAATTTATTCAAAGTAGTTACCTTACCACCTCCAGTTAATGCAACCCAATTAAAGAGATAATTCGGGCCATCTGTTTGAATTCTCCTGTGAACAGGCATCGCTTGTACCAGCTATCTGTCAGAAATACATCACTTAACATCACAGTTAGGCTGTCGGTTCACACCCGGGGCTGCTTTCACAATGACACACATTACTCTCTAGTTTAGATGTAACTTATAATTGGACTTCAGATGGATGATTAAAGGTGCCTTTTAGACTGTGCAGCAACAGTCAACGTTTATTGCTCATAAACACTGTGCAAGATGCAGTGGTGGAATCTCACAAAGTACATTTACCCAAGTGCTGTACTGAAGTACAATTTTGAGGTACTTCACTTGAGTCTTTGCATTTTATGCTACTCTATACTTCAACTCCACTGCATTTATTAATGAGCTGTCCAGTATTTTCCTCTGTTGCATTGATGGTGTAACATCACCTACTGTAGGCTATAATAGTCACGTGACGCCCTCTTGACTGTCTCTCATATTCGACTATTCTCTCTTTATTATCTGTCACAGCTGAACTTCCTCCAATACCTCCGAACTGATGCTGAACTTGATTCTGTCCGCTGATCAGGACTTGAAGCTCCGCCGTGTGAAATTCTTCTCTCTTTTTTTTTTTTTTTTTACTCTTAAGTCTCTTTTTGTGAAGCGGAACGAGTAGATTTACTGTGCATGCTGATGTGGATTATGCAAATTATGAAATCCCACGCACCTCCTCGTGAAGAGGTGGCGTTCATCAGGCTGAAATGAGCGATTCTTACATCTAGTTTTTTAAAGTTTGGTGAATCCGACTTGAAACACTCGTATGAGCAAACCTCACAAAGTAAGAGAGGTTTAGGAGGAGAATACAGGAACGAGGATACTCAGATTAGAATAATAATATTCAGTTTATTCATGCTAAATATAAATCAACTGATACATGATGATGTATTATTATGAATTAAGCTCCCCAGCAGTATATAAAGTAGTAGAACGGCCATTACCAGCTGCGACATAAGTGATGCTTACACATTAATGTACCAACAATTACAGTCCAGTGATATTCCCTATATTAATCTGAAATGGGCCATTCTGCATTATGATGACTTCTCCTGTTGTCTCTTTAAGGTATGTTTTGATGCTTATACTTCTCTGTTATAGAATAAATATAAAATAAAGTTTTGAATGCAGGACTTTTACTTGTAACAGAGTAATTTTGTACTATAACATTAATACTTTTATTTAAGTATAAAGAAACTTATGAGGAATGTACTTCTTCCTCTGACGATTTTACTTCCTCTAAAAAGTGTTTTGGGGAAAAACCCTCTTTGTTCAAATTGTTTATAACTCATTGATTCATGTGGATAATCCGTGAGGAGAATTTCTTAAGTAGACGTGTAGATCTATTTGAGTTGATGCTTCAGGCTCAAGAACAGTGATCATGACTTTATATGAACAGGTGTGTTCTTTGCACACATCCATCAAACTCTTAAACGGCAGCTGTGGCTCGGGAGCTACAGCGCGTCGTCCTTTAGTCACGAGGTTGGCGCCCCCCCCCCCCCCCCCCCCCCTCTGTTCCTGGTCTCATGTCAAAGTGTGGTTGAGCGGGGACTCTGATCTCCAAGTCGCAGCTCTTTCGTGTGAATGAGATACAAACTGTAAAAGTGAGTCCATTTATCTTTTCACCTCAGGCAACGGTGTCGTGATCCACCTGCCAGGCCTGTTTGAAGAGGCAGAGAAGAACAAACGCAAAGGAAAAGGTGAGTTGTTCTTAAACACATACAGTAACAGAACAAGACTCTGCTTTCACATGTGAAGACTCAAACTGTGTGCGCGTGTGTGTGTGTGTGTAGGTCTTAATGACTGGGACAAAAGGCTGGTCATCTCAGACAGAGCACATATTGGTAAGTCCTCCATGTGTGAATGTTTGAATGTACAGTATGTGTGCATGCACAAGTGTGTGTGTGTGTGTGTGTGTGTGTGTGTGTGTGTGTGTGTGTGTGTGGGGATGTGTCAGCCCTGCTTTCTCTGAGGTGTGTGAGAGTGTGTGTCTCCTCTCTTCCTCCTCTGCAGTGTTTGACTTCCACCAAGCGGTTGATGGTGTTCAGGAACAGCAGAGAACAGAGCAAGTAGGCAAGAAGTAAGAAACCTGTTGCTTTAAAAAGACAAACACACACACACACACACTATATTCACTAACATGGAGGGAAAGATCAGATCAGCATCTTTGACTCATTTATCTTGAGGCTTATGAGTCACGGTCAACACGCAGATTAACATCCAATGTCAAATATTCAGTCCGTTTGTAAATAAAAAGATCACTTCATGCGTTCCTCAGCTTTAAATGTTTGGATTTTTAAAGTGTTCATTTCAACAGGGAGTCGTAATGTTTTCTCTCTTTTCGTGAGGTCCTTGTCCTTCCATCTGGATTATTTTGGAGATAAATCTTTATTGTTGACGCAGAGCCTTACTACAACAAAACTGATCCACATATTATACACTAAGTTGTTGCTAAATGTGATGTGCAAAAAATGTTATTGCAAATATAATATAATACATATTGTGTAAACTTTCACTTTTTAAACATGCCGTGAGGAGCGTCAGCCGTCCTCTGTAGACTTGTTTGCACTCTTAACTTAAACAAGACTGTGGTCCTCACTTACGAACCTTACAAGCTAACACAAACAAAGAGTTATAATCAATTTTATTATAATAACAATGTATCAAATGACAATGTAAAAGGATGATGAACCTACAGAGGTATATGAATCTGCTGCTCCCGTCACATTCACGGAGCTTTTTTTTAGCTGTCCGACCCGCAACTTTATTGTTTTGGTTCACTCTCACCGCTCTCTGTACGATATTCTGCTCAGCAGCACACAGCAGACAGACACAGTTCGAGACAAGCTGGTGAACATAGTGCAGCATTTAGTGGCTAAAGAGACAGATATTTCCGTCAGGAGTTGGTGGAGACCAAAAATGGAGCTAAAAGAGAGTAAATATTGGACATATTCGCCTGGTGGCCAGAAATAAATGCTCATGTTGCTTCGTAACAAGTGGACGTTTAAACAAATTCCCCACATAACTTAAAAGATGAAGATATGTCAATGCTGTGTTAACAGCATGTTTAAGTTGCTCGTACTTTTATCTTCACTTTCCATATGTGAAGAAATGTCTTTCCACAGTGCGTATAATCTCACCACTGCTCTGAGGCCTCAGAGGGGTCAGACAGGCGGGGGGTGTAGCAGCCCTGCAGCAGGTGGAGTTTATGAACAGTGTGACAGACAGACAGTAGCAGTGCTTCGTTAATAAACCAGCAGCTTCCTGTTAAGGGGTATACTTTTAGTCTCTTAACAAAGACACAAGTAGTCCATGTACAGTAGTAAATCCAGGTATTTGTGTTTTATTCCACACCCTTTTGAAACGACCGTATTCTAATAATAAATTAGCCCGGGCAGTGAACCACACCGACGTATGTGAGGAATGTTAAGCTGAGTCTGTGGTGCATTCACCATATCAAGCTCAAGAGAGATCCAGCGTATTCCTGTTCAGAGCTGGGTTGTCTTTATCAGCTCAGCCACCAAAGCCCCAAACACCCAGCCAGCCAGCCAGCTTTTGTGTGTGTGTGTGTGTGCGTGTGTGTGTGCGCGAGTGAGCGACAGAGTAAATGCATGTTCACAAGGGTACCTTAATGGCACGGTCATTATGAACTTTCAGCAGATTGCTACGACAGGCTGGTGGCTTTCCAGTCCCAGAGTCTGATCTGGTTTCTTAAAACTAGAATCACAAAGGGGAAACGTGCCGTCCTGTAGTTTCAATAAGATGCTAAAAACGAACGGCAAACTCAAAATAAGAAAAAAATGTGTTTCTTTATAAAACATCTGCACAAACAAAAGCAGTTGTAGAATTTCCTTAGTTAAAACGCATTGACGAACTGTAGCTTCAGTTTTATTCTGACGTAGAATATGTTACTTTTCATGCAATTTTAAAGATACACTGAATACCTTTTAGTCTGCACATGATGCGTGTGTGGATCCATCTTTTCTGTGACAAAGACAATGAACAATATTCATTTTAAATTTAAAATGTATTATTCATGGCTTATCTTGTTTCTTCATTACAATTTTAAATATAAGCAGCAACAAGCAGTGGTGGAAGTTAACTAGCTAAGTACGTTTATATATACTTAGATAATTTACATTTTGCAAAGTAAACTTAATAAATCCAAAAGTTTTCTTAGATAAACTTTAATCTTCTGAAAAAAGATTTAACTCTTTAACAGTCACATGAACTTCTTCTCGATGTAAGATTCAGTTATTTTGAAACAACTTACTGGGTCTGGAGGGATGCGATCACCTGCTGATGATGCTTCTGTTTCTCCCCCCCTCCCCCTCCCCCTCCCCCCGTCCCTCCTCTCTTGGTCCTGCCCAGCCTCGGGACAACAAAGAAGGGGATTGGTCCCGTGTACTCAGCCAAGGCAGCACGTAACGGTCTCAGGATATGTGACCTGTTGGCTGACTTCACTCAGTTCTCTGAAAGGTCTGTGCCAACAGTTCGGGATTATGTTTCCATCTGGGCTTTTTCATGAAAATCTGTATCAGTACATTTGCTCAGGGCGTCAAGGTCAACGCTCTCCAAAGACCGTTGAGGAATGTAATTGTTTGTTTGGTTCTAGTGAGTCGTGGAATGCAATCTAGGAAGTCCAATTTGAGAAGCAGATCCAAGAGTTTAAACGCTTATCAAACGCCAAAACACTGCTCGGCAGTGTGTAATACTGTGAGGCGGGAGTTTACAACTCTGCAAGATTTTCATTCCAGCAACTACTTTTATCTTTTGTTGCAACCATTGTAAGGTAAACGGTAGAAACACTGCCTCCACGTTACAAAGTAATTCAACGCTTGCATTTGATTGGCCAGAAGACGTCACGTTGTGGTACAACAGAAGTTGAGTCAGATTCTACTTTGTTGTGCCGGAGCCCTCTGCCGCGCTGCACTGGCCTCATTCAAATGAGCAGAGCTGATGTCGGTCTGAACGGGGGCCTAAATGTGGCTCCTGGGGTTTAGTTCCTGCTCCCTGAGGAACTATGGAGGTCAAACCAAACACTACTTCTGTATATAATAAAGAAAAATATATAAAATATATATATATATATATATATATATATATATATATATAAGAAATTTGTTGGAAATGAATCAAAACTGATCAATTTTGCTTGTTGCAGGTATAAAGCTTTGGCCCAGCAGTACAAGGACATGTACCCCACCCTGGTGATTGACATAGAGGGAGAGCTTGTCAGATTAAAGGTAGTTCGGATTAACATTCAAAACATATTTCTACAAACATTCATTCTTTCCTCTTTGCAGTAACATGCTGTGTGATTTTTAGGACTATGTGGAGCGGATCAAGCCCATGGTGAGAGACGGAGTGCACTTCATGTACGAGGCTCTTCACGGTCCTCCTAAGAACATCCTGGTGGAAGGAGCCAACGCAGCTCTGCTGGACATCGACTTCGGTCAGTACATCGCTGTGTGTGCATGTGTGAGCGTGCATGTGCACCACAATTATTAAGCCCGCCTTACTCTTAACTTCTGTATATTTACCAATTATCATTTTTGAAAGTACGCCAACGTCTTTGTGCTAACCCTTTCCTCTGGAAAAAAACAATGTAATTTCTAATTGCCAAGCGCTGCCCGCTGCATCTACAGTGACCCGGTGATGTTGCCCTGAAACACTTAAGCTTTGTGATGCTCTTTACAAAAGCCTGCTCGGAGCTCACACTAGGGATGATGGTAAGTTTACTAACCGCTCTAGGCATCCAGGCTTTGACGTGCATGCTCACAGTTCAACCACTCAATGCCACCTGACTGTGCATGAGCACGAAGGCGTCCGTGTCAGCAGTCTGTCAGTCGATCGATCAGAATCACAGAGTAATCGTCGAATCCGGAGGTACTCTCAAGAGGTTGACGAAAGCACGGCGGTTGTGTTGTTGCTTTCAGATAATGACGCGGCAGACGTAAACTATATTTATGTCACCGTAAAACAGCAGACCTGTGATTGTTGAGAGCGCTGACGCCACTGAGACGAATTACGGTGGAAGTTCAACGATGGTTATAATCAAAACACCATGCTCGTAGTAACCGGTGGTATCAGGGCACAGTGTCCTGCACACTAATAGACAAACAACCTCACGACTGCTGATAGACACACGAGCGGCTGAACCTGTTCTTCTGTGTGTACACAACAGTCTCTATGAACACTGGAGTGACCTGCATGTGGGAAGCACCAAGGCGAGGAAACTCAAACCTTTGTTTTCTTTCATCACAGCAGTAGAGAGATGTTTCTTAAGCACATTTTTCTTTTCTTTTTTGAATATCTGTGTCTGTGAGTGTTTTATAGAGCCGGGCGATAATTCAATATGATGATTTATCGTCTTTCAATGGAATCGAATCCTGATGAAATCATAGATCGTGATATACAATGATGTCGTCTGAACTCTCATTTCTCATCAAACTACTGTCTTATTCTGAGTACTCTGTATTTGTGTGCATGCATTTAAAGTCAGTAAATAGCTGGAAATATATATTTACTTTTTCTGTCATGTGCAATTTGCACTGAAGTTCTAAATTAAATGCCAAAATACTTGTTTGTACACAAAAATAGGCTTTACGTTTTGGTAATTTTGGCTATATTGTGATGTTTTTCATTATGGAGATATGAACTGACGAATATCGGAAGAGAAAAAGACGGGTGACTTAAAGTGTCAGATGTGCAATTCAGTTTAATTATCATGGTAAATGGACTTGTACTTGTGTAGCGCCTTTCTAGTCTTCCGAACACTCAAAGCGCTTTAGCACAACATGTCACTAACCCATTAACACCCATTCATATACTGATGGCAGGGGCTACCATGCAAGGTGCCACCGATCACTTAAGCTTCAATTAAAGAAGTTTTAAAGTATGTTTATTGCACCAATTTGCGTCAACAATGTTACTTCTTGAAGTCAAAACTCGGCAAAATCTGAACACAGACATTAGCAACAAGTTGTCTTCAGTATCGAAACACTCCAGTGATAGTTGTTTGTACATGTATGGCTACATTGCAAACAGGAACTGCCAATACAAAATTCGGCATACGTTGTTCCTGAAAAGTATGATCAGTCTTCACTCCTACTGTCGTTGCAGGGACGTACCCCTTTGTGACATCGTCCAACTGCACGGTGGGCGGGGTGTGTACGGGTCTTGGCATGCCGCCTCAAAACGTCGGGAACGTTTACGGGGTCGTCAAGGCGTACACCACCAGAGTGGGCATCGGGGCCTTCCCCTCAGAGCAGAGCAACGTAAGACGCACTTTAACTCACACCACCCATCAATATGCTAACACAGACTTTTTGCTACAAAGACGGGTAGCATATCACAGGAAAAACTCAGGTCACTTAAACCTGCAACCTCACAGGTATCTTTTTGGGGAAAGTGTTCTTCATCCACTGTTAACAGTGTGGTAGAACCATCTACAGGAGGTTTTGCTACTCTGCCACCAATAACCAGCTGTATAAACTTTATTTTTTAATGTTAATAAATCTGTCTATGACACTTATTCATGACTAAAACACGACCATCATCCCGTAGAACGATATGAAGTACTTTACACGTTTACATAATGCATTCACAAGCCAGCAAGCAGCAAAGACTTGAAACTGATGGACTATCTGCGCTCATCTTGTTGTCTTTAGGAGATCGGAGAGCTTCTTCAGACTCGAGGGAAGGAGGTGGGCGTGACCACAGGCAGGAAGAGACGATGTGGTTGGCTGGATCTGGTGCTCATCAAATATGCACACATGATTAATGGCTTCACTGCGTGAGTTCAGCGGGCGTGCGTGCGTGCGTGCGTGCGTGCGTGTGTGCGTGTGTGTTGATTCGTTTAGTTTTACGTGTTTGTGTGTCAAAGTTTCCCTCAAGTGTTTATGACAGCATTTAGTGGAAAATCATTAGAGGTCAAAATGAGAATTTAAATTTTTTTGTTGTACATATATTTGTTAAAGGCACCGAGGTGTATGCAGCTTTTATATCTTAAGTTTGCCAAAACAAAGAAAGAGAAGGTCTTTTTTCAGTTCTTTTTGTGGTTTTATTCACTTATATTAAAGTAAACTGCCAGTCTCCACAGGAAACAGATTTTTATTGTTTTCATAATAAATCTTTGGATGGTGGACAGAGCGTCCTTTTGTCTTCAGTCTTATAACCTTCCTGTCCTCTTTGTGAACCCAGCTTAGCGCTCACCAAACTGGACATACTCGACGTGTTCGCAGAGATCAAAGTGGGCGTCTCGTACAAAGTCGACAACCAAACTATACCTCACTTTCCAGGTGAGCCGCTGTGTGAATGAGTACTTCTTTTGTAAGCGTTTATAAAAAGTAAATGATTAATATAAAAATAAATTTCCAGCATATGTTCTTTATTACTTCCTCCAATCGTTGCTCAGGATTCAGGTAGATAAGATGGCTAACAAGTGTGATCAGTCTCAAAGGAGCTGAATGCTGAACATTTGACTTTAATGACATCCTTAAGCTCTCACATAACCAAGAGTGTGTCTCAAAGGTAAAACGATGTGTTGACACGGAGGCGTCATGAGTAGAAAAGTGGAGTTGATGCATCTCTGCCTTCAGTGGATGTATTGTCACACCTCTCGCTTCCTCTTCTTCTAGTCTGCACTGTTATTTATAGAGAGCTCCATTTCAAGGCAGAAACATATTGATCTGTTGTCATAGCTGTTTTGATTGTGGTCTCCTGTAAAGCTAATGGTGTGATATTAATCCCCCCCCCCCCCTTCTCATTGATTCTGTGCCAGCCAATCAGGAGGTGTTGCAGCATGTGGAGGTCCAGTATGAGACGCTGCCGGGCTGGAACAGCGACACCTCGGCTCTGAGAAGCTTTGAGGAGCTGCCCGAGAACGCCCAGAAATATGTCTGCTACATTGAGCAGCATGTGGGAGTGCCTGGTACGAACACACACACACACACACACTTCCTTTACTTTTAATCCCAATGCTGGTAAAATTGTTGGTGATTCTGACCTCTGTGGCGTTGAACCCAGAATACTTGCACACTGCTTCTCGGATGCTTCAGTGTTGTGATTATGTGTCCTTTATTTGTATTAATCAGCTTACTTTACTGATAAGTGAATCCAGCGTGCAAGGTTCAGGCTGATAGTGAATCTCAAGACCGCCATCTGCTGGACCACAAGGCAAACTACGTCAATAGTCGTGCGCTCATAGACTGTACATTCTGAATCGGAACAGGTTATTACTACAGATCATATATTTGTTTTCAAATACAAAAGTGACGGCACTAATTTAACCGTCTAACCAGGTTTCTAATCATCTCGACAAAAAGGCTGCAGACGGGAAAATCACGCTGTGAGAGCGCTGAAAAGAGAGATAATCACACGGAAATATGTTTTCTCATATTTAAATGATTCTATCCACACAAATGGAAGTCCGACAAGTAAGCCGTGCTTCCAATGTAAGGTCAGAGGAAGTGGAGATATCTGCTGCATGTTTGCGTGGATCACCATTTAATGGGACTCCGTCAACGCCTACCTCTGCTTCTCTGTTTCCTCAGTCAAGTGGATCGGAGTGGGCAAGTCTCGGGAGTCCATGATCCAGCTGTTCTAGACGAAGGGAGGAGAGCAACCCAAGCAAAGAGGAAGCACATCAGCGAATCAACTGTACCCTTCTTCTTCACCTCCCCACCTCCCACACACACACACACACACACACACACAGCCTACCTACCTGTCTCAACTCTCCGACAGAGACATGACCGCCATGTCTGCTCTTAATGCTTTAACACTGTATCTTCAGACTGACCCATATTACAGACCGCACCCCTCACAGACTGACCTCCCAGCATCTCCATCTGGATTTTTAACAGTTTTAAACTTTTAGAATAACAGTTCCCTCTTTTTAATTTGTATATCGTAGCGGCTTATTTCAGACGTGCGAATCACTCGGCGACACCGGCTGCCATCAGGTCTGAAAGCGGACGCGAGGGAACCGACTCGACATGCGCACACACACACACACACACACACACACACAGACACACACACACACACACACACACACACACGGGATCACTTCCTGGAGGAACTGTCCACAGATGTTTGGTTGGTCAAACTGTTCAAGTGTGTTATTGTTAATCTATGCGCCGTGACAGTCTGGTGTAAATCAGTTTTTAACTTTTGCACTTTCGATGCTTTGGACAACACCTGCTTTATGTTTAATTCTGCCAGGTGTACAAAACATCCTGACACCATAAAGGGATCCTTTAATATTGTTAATGTGTCTTTTTGTGTGTGTGTTTTTTTTTTTTTTTTTTTTGTTTTTGTACGTCATCGGACAAAGACTCCTCCTTGTCATTCAACCAAAAGATTTGCTTTCTTGTAGCTCGCGGCTGCTTTTCTACTGAGCGCTGTTGATGAACTGTTGACGCACATCGTCCTGTGAGACAGCTGGTGTTTTTTTCGGTTTAATTTTAGAAGGTGAATGAACGAGTACAGAGATAAAACTGGTATACCTAATCAGTTCAGTTAGCCGACACACTTTACACTCACGTTCTTGTGATTGTTTATCTTATCGATTTATTTGCACTTTCAATACAATGTTGTGTTAAAGTCAGAATCAGAAACCGTTTATTGCCAATGTATGTTGCTCATACAAGGAATCTGTCATGGCGGGTGGTGCATAACATTAAACAATCAACAACAATCAACACAGTGCAAGAAATGGAAACATATTAAAATATGTATAAATACTGTATAAGAAGTGGGTCATATTTCCCCTTTTTTTGGTCCAGTTTTCTGTCATTGTTATAATACAGATCTTTAAGAAAAGGAAAAAATAAGGCTCAAAAAGAAGTCTTCACTGTGTCATCCACATACAGCACCTGCTGGTATAAATGGTGTCTGATGAGGCCTTCAAAGGAAACCTCCCATTACTATGACTTAGGAGTGTTCGTGCACATCATTTAAAAAGCCTTAATTAGCTACTTTTGTGGCGTTTGGAGCTATATATATATATATATATAAAAACAAACTTTAAAGTGGCTGAATCAATTAGTATTATTGGATTCTGTTTAGATGAAACTGCCAGCGATGGTGGCTTTTCATCTGTTCTGCCAACAGTTTGTTGGTGATATTCAACTGTTGGTAATTTAGGCCTTGACAACATCCATTGTTTTTATCCAATCCTGTTTAAACTCAGTTTAGTATACTGCTAGATATGGTCTTTAGATACCTGGATTATGTGAAAGGGTTTCCACAGTGACGATGTATTGCTTTGCCATAAAGTTGGGGGACTAACGAGAGATGTCTTTTATTGTAAAATAGTCCCTAGTTTTAGTCCCTAGTTTGGGGTCAAGCTCCTCAAATAATGGAGCCTACATTTTCCATAACTTTCCATGACGGGGCGCTCACATGATTCGATAAATCAAGATGGTTATATTATTACAGTGAAAGTAAAAATACTGCGCATTGACGATATAACACCATAGCCGTTAGATTTGGATTGAATTACATCAACAGCAGACTTTGGCTGACATGAGTCGTCTGTGTTTCGGTTTTAGGCCAAATTGAATAATATCCGAGCTTTCAGAAAACTCTGAGTTGTAAGTACCACTTGGATGTTGACGTTAACGTTATTCATAACCCTGAAACTATTTACCATAACTTTGATTTTGCACATGAATGTGGCATTAGACCAGACTTTGGGAAGTTCTCCAGAGCCAAACAGAAGACATGCAGCTGTTCACAGCCTCCTCCAGATGTGTAAACTAAACTTTATGTAACATCGACACATACTCTGGTAGTTTAACAGCAGCAACACATCTTAAAATATTCTAATTTCACATTGCCACAAGAAATATTTCCAGATGCAGTTGTCCGCTGGTGGAAAGTCAACCTGTTTTGCAGAAGCAATTAAAACATTAAATGTTTTATTTGGGGCTTTTATTTCAACACAATCAAGTATAAACATGACGACGTGTACGGGTAGAAGTTTTGCTTTCAATAGTCGAAGCATTTAGCCAAAATGTTGATTTGTAACTTTTGAGATAAAATTCATCCGTTGGTCTCTGGTGAGCTAAACATGACCGCTCAGTCTGACACATTTTTCTCAGGACATTGATTAAGAATGTATTAACTCTTTATGCTAGTTTTGTCTTGAGCTTGTGTGTAACTGCTGTTTTCTGAATCCCTGATAAAGTAAGTAATTCCCACACTTACTGATTCATTGACTCACCGTTGCTCCTGTCTGTCTCACTGGAGGTCCGGATGAAAACTGTGAACCAGCATCGTTCATATCTGCTCTACTGAACAGTGTATGTTTGGTGTGACGCTGTCTGTTTCCTAACAGCAGCACTATGTTTCTCTTTTTCTGTGTTTATAATGAGCATTTATGCCTTTACGTGCTCACACTGCCAACCTTTCACTGAATCCTCTTTTACAACCTGAAAGTCTGTGTCCAAGTTCTGTCTTTCGTTTCTTTTTATTTTGAACATTTCCTTTCTTTCCTCACTCGTCAGCCCATTTTATTTGTAAGGGCAGACTTCTATCTTGACATCTGGTTCAGACTAAATGAATGTTTTAGGCTTTGGACGCACAATACACACGTAAAAACCCATAAACACATAAATAATCATGTTAACTCTTTTGTTTAATAAATGCCTTGACATGCAGTTTTCACCTTTAATTTCCAGTAAAGTCATTTTCAGGTTGAGAAAAAAAGAATCACATTTCCTGAAAATGTATCCCGACATGATATTTGGTGTCTTTGGAAACTTTGTCAGCGCTTGACTTTTAATTAAAGTTCTGTGGTTTTTGAACGTTTGGCTGCTCAGCATGAGTTTGTAATATCTGTGGGGTTTAAGAGGTGTAAATACTCACATTTGCTGATTAAACTCCAAAGTGCAATATGTTTCAGCAGTGCATTACTTTTTGTTAAGTATTTCAGATTTCAAAAAACATCTGGTGCGTGATCATTTTTAAATAACATCCCAGAAAAATGACCATACAAAACAAGTTTTTGGCCATAACTGAAGAATCTATTTGCTGATTATGACAACATTTGACCCAATGTCTTCTTGGATAAAATGATGAAGTAATGACGTTTTCTATAAAATATAATCTGGCCATAACTCAACAACAGAGGGGGAGATCGTGACCATATTTCACATTTGGTTGGAGACTACATGGATGACACTAAACTTGGGTGCCTGCCTTGAATCTGTGGTGATTGTATGGATCTTCTGTGTGATTCGACCCCAAGGTACTTCTATGAGTCCACCCTTCTTCCCTTTAGATGACCACCAGGACAGGGGGTCTCTTGTTCCTCTGGTAGTCCAACACAAGCCCATTGGCTTTGCTGATATTGAGCTTCGGGTGCTTGTCGTTGCACCATGTGACGAAGCTCAGGCCTCTGTTCTCCTCTGGAACAAACGGTTTCTCAGTGAAGACGGCGTGTTTCTCGCTGGAAATTATTCACCTCAATCAAACATGTCAACATTTTATAGTAGCCAAACAATGCACTCGATACCTTTTTAATAAATTCCTTCAAAGTCTTCACAACATATATTGTTGAGTCTGGACAGACATGGATGTAATCTAACTTGACTGGTAGGCAGAGGTGAGGCGGTAATTCTAGTTTGTACTAATTATTACTGCAGAAGATATTTTAATGATTCAACCCATCAGAGTTGCGTGTAATCCTTATGTCAAAAAACACATTTGCATACTTCCGGGACTAAAATAGTTCAAATGTATTCCACATTTGTTACTTAACTGTAATTTTTACAGATTATTCCTAAAAGTTTTTACAAAACCCCAATTTTTTAGAACTCTTTCTATGTAAGAATATTTTAGTTTGCCATTAATTCTGTTGCATTTGGGCCTAATACACGCAGCCCGTCAGATAATTAAATAGTTTGATAGAAAGCATTATTCACAGCAGACAGAAACAGACAGCACAGGTGTTACTAATAACATTAACGATGGCTCCTTTCTATCCAAGCACTCCAGTAAGCCATGACAGTGCAGACATGATGCATTATTTCCACCTGTGCTTTTCAGTTTCATCTATTAGCGCTTTATGCCTGGTCAGCAGGTGGGCGGGTCCTTAGGGTTCTGCAGACTGATGTGGAGTATCTAGGAGTATTTTTACATTGTGGTACTGGTACTTTTACATAAGTAAAGGATGTGAGTACTGCTTCTTCCACCACTGATTATTATCCAACATTGTGTCTGCAGCACTGGTTTCCCTCTGCAATGGTAAAATCAATCAAAGAGACATTAAAAACAAGAATAAAGGTATTATCATTAATGTTTTATCTACCAGTGGTGTTTCTAGAAAATAATCCAACGTTTAGTTTTTTGTTGGGGTCGGTATTTGATTGTTTGAGGGACGAGACTGCAGCATCTTGCAATAATGTCACACATATTTAGAGTTTAGTCTTCTTCATGAGCACTAGAGGGAGCCATTTGACTGTAAATGAATGCTAAACACTCCTTAAAAAGAACTAACAACCGGACCTTCTCTCTCCTTAGGAATCTGTTATGGACGATATCCTGAAGCCACAGACACAGAGAAGGTACAGATGTTGTTTTTTATATTAATGCACTGAAAGGCAAACAAACCATACACAGCTGAAATCTCTCTCTCCTCTCTTGTTAGTGTTTGCTATCAATACCGTGACCGCAGGTTGGCCTTCACCACAACCTCACCTGCAGCTCATTTCCCTGCCTTCACCAAGCTTCCTCTTTATTTGACTACATCTGAATGCAGTAACAACCTCTTAAACCCCACAAACATGAAGAATTTGCCCAAATGCGTCCAGCTTTCAGAACCGGACGAGTACAAAAACACCTTGCCTGGTTTTTCCATAAACTGGACATTCATTGCCCAGTTTACCCAAATTCCACAGCTGTCCAGAGTGAGGTCATTCTATTGAACAAACTGTGTCACCTTGAAGCGCACACACACACACACACACACACACTAAAACACACAGTGGCATCTGGCATGACGCCTGGCCTTCCTCTGTATTGTGTGACTATGTTGATGAGAGGCTGGACGCGTCGCAGCAGGCCGAAGGGCACCGCTGCCCCACGATTTGGGTCGAGGTTGCGCTAATTTTGTGACCAACCGCATTCCTCTTTACCCCTCATCATCTATCACCCCCCCCCGCTTGTACCACTCATTCAAACCCTCTCAACCTCCGTACCCCACCACCACCCAACCCCTCCATGCTTTCTATGCACGGCTCCCCCTCCTCCCTCCTTCATTTGAATCCCACAGTGAGGCCTCTTTGTCCAATGGCTGCCGCTGCATTGTGCTGCGAAGGGAAGCAGAGTAAATGGGCAAGCAAATGAGTTGTCTCCTTCAGCCAACAATCTCACACACACACTCTGATGCACTCACCTACATGCACCCACACAAACTTACACGCAAAAGATACATGAACCCATTCAGGAAGCTTCTTTCTCTTCAAACATTTTCTTGGACTGAACTTTTGTCCTTTGTGTGTCCGTGACCTTTTGACCAGGGAACAATGGCCTCTATATAAGAAAGGGAAATGCCACGAGACCAGCCCGAGTGTTCACATGTCAACACGTCCATCACGTCCTCCATCAATCTCTGAGCTCTGCTGCTGCAAAAAATGCTTTTTAATATGATCCTCCTCATTCCAGGGAACTCTTCTTGTAAACCTGCATATTTGATTTTTTTTTTTTTTACACATGGTACTATGCAGTAACCATGTCATATTAATACTTAAGGTGATATGGTAAATATGTAAGCAAATAATGACCCCATTCACACACCCAGCAGACATGGAGCAACATCAGCATTTATTCAGAGTCGTGTTTCGTGAAGTGATGATTGTAAGTCCAATACTTTTCTACTTCTACTGTAGCTCTGTGTTTTAGTCTTCACAATGTCTTGAGGGAAATATCTGACTCTTTAGCTGCTAAACACTGTATTCAGCTACCTTTGTCTGTGAAGAAAGTGATGAGCGCGGTGAGAGTGAACCAAAACGAGAATCTTTCGAGCCGCACAACCAAAGCAATGAGCTTCAAGGCCCTGAAACAATAAGTGGAGCTCAGTAGGCACGTCGCTACAAGTGAGACTTTTCGCATTACACAGTCATTAAATCTATTGTATAGAATAATAAAATATTGATTAGTGCAGCTTTAATCGTTCAGGAAGGCCTCTGTGTGATTGAAAATGTACAGTAGATAAAGAAATAGTTTAACATGTTGGGAAATATTCACTTTTAGTCTTCAGTCTTTGTAGGGTTTAAACAATCAAGATATAATATGTTAACTTAATGAGCTTTAGAGGTGCTGGTAGGCAGATCTACCTGAGGGGGAACCGAAGGATGGGTGCTACGCTTCCGCGACGACGCTATTGGTCGGGACGGCGTTATCGGCTGTAACCGCCGTATGAGAGCAGTGCAGAGCGGCGCCCGTGAGCTAACCAGTGAGGCACGCACTAAAAGTACACCTATCTATACCAACAAAGCAAGGAGAAGCCCTGATAACGACACACACAGAGGGAGAGTGACTTCATTCTCTGATCAGGTAAACATTACTCCTCTACATCGTTCTACTAGTTGTTTGCTGCTGTATTGATGCTCTGAATGTACACAGCTCCTTAAGGTGGAAATATTGATTTTATGAGTTTAGCTCCAGCTCCTGTTCTCTCCTCTCTGTTGATGAGGTCTGACTTGTGTGCAGAGGTCAACAGCTAGTAGCAGTTAGGTCACACCGGTGGTTTTTATTTGAGGTACAGAGTCGGCCTTCAGTCTCACATTTAAAAGGGACGTTCCACCCCAAAGCGAGTTGAAAATAAATGTTCAGCATCTGAATCAGCATCTTTTTACTGGGGCTCGGAGATTGGAACATGTTGCTCTTTTGCTCTAGGTCATAACTCCTGCAACACAAAGACGAGATCAGTTGAGGGCAATGTCATGCTTTTTCTCTCTGACATGAGCAGATTTCCATTTTTAAAAATGAATGAAATCCAGCACTTCACATCCGCTTCACATCTCCCATGTGACATCAAGCACTACCAGTCATTAGAGAATGGTGGTTCAAACTTAGAGTTTCACGAGTGATTTAAAGGTGTTTGACGGCCATGCACCACTTCTACAGTGCTCTTGAGCAACCCGGAGACTCTCTACCTGATCTGCTCTGCTGCTGACCCGTGGCTCTAACCTCTCTGTGGAATGCATGGCTGTAAAAAGCTTGTAAAGTTGCTTTTACTCTATATCTCTGTTGACCCTCCTTCACCTGCTTCAATTCTTCTCTCCTCCTCTTTCCAGCCCCTCCCCCCCCCCCCCCCCCTCCCCCCCCCCCCCCCCCCCACCCCCCCCCCCCCCCCCCTCTCCTGAACTATGGCTACTCTGTAAAAGACCCCAAACACAGCAGATGTGTGACGGCCGTCACTGTTAACAGCTGTCGGCTCTTATGTCGGCTCCTGTTTTACCCCACACACCAACCTCCAGTACATATATGCTCCACACCGCCATCACCAACAGTTGTGGTACAAACTTAAAGGGTGAAATCCAACCTGCCTGTAGGGAGAGGCTTCTTGATTTCTAGAAAACAAATACATTATAAGCTTCCCGAGGATCCGTTTGATTAAAAGCAATAAATAATTTAACAATCAATATCAATATCCAAACCCTTTTATTTGCCCTCTCACCCGTCCTTCCTTTCTCTTTATTAAGTTTGTGCTTTAAACTTAAACTTTAATTTAGTCTTTAGTCATGAAAATAAGGCAGGAGAGAGCACAACGGCTACTTTATTGAAATATTATTCAAGTCAAAGCAAGATTGCTTGATTTGGAAACGAGTATTGCTCATAGTTACAAGTGGTCATTGTGGAAAGGCAAATGTTGCAGCCTGACCATCATATTAATTACCAACCAAAAATAATAATATAAAATAGCAAAATATAGTAAATGAGTGTGATAATTGATCTGTATTGATTTATCACTAGTTTTTATGATCTATAATTTATTCGTTGAGTTCTAGTTCTCACGTCCCCGTGGTCATTGAAAGTACATTTGTTTGCACATTATTTTTTATTTTATCCATCTTGTCTGGATGCTTCAAATGAAGTGCTTGCAGGGTAATCAATAAGTTTGACATGGCCTCCTCCCACAACTATTGATTTATGTAACTTTCCGAAAGTGACAATCCGACAGCCCTGCACACTTCCAGCAGCTGGTCAGGTGTGTGTAGGTGAGAGAGAAGGAGGGATTTTAACTTCTCTCTGAAGCTCTTTTTTTTTAAAATTCTTCTCACTATGACCTCCACCACTTCTCCACATGCAGCAACACTGTGAATCGATTGAGGAGGGACTGTCCCAAAGTGTGCACCGTTATCTCTATTTGTGTGATTCATCGCATCTCGTCACTCTCTATAATGTTGGTGTGTCTTCATTAGGAACGGGTGTAAACACTTTGAAATGTGTCCGGAGGACACTAACTAGTTTGTTTCAGCCCCGGCATAAACTCCACTTTATCTAACCTCATTGTTTCTTTCTGGCATCGGTCCCCTGCTCAGCATCTGGCTGCAGTCCAAGGCCTTGCTGCCCATCTCTGGCAGCTCCGTCCCTCGCCTGTTGCCCCGACTGCTTCCCTTCCCTCCGCTGAAAACTCCCTCATGTCTGGCCTTTACTGCGGCCCCAGCCCCAGCTTCAACCCCTTTTTCCCAATCCGGCCTGTAAGCGCCGACCCTCGGCCCCGGCCTCGAATCCAACCCCAGGTCCCAGCCTCTGGCCCTGAGCTTTTACCTTCTCCCCATCCCAGCTGCTGTTGCCTTCCCAGCAGTCCAGCCCAGCATGAGAAGCCTAGCAGCTGTTGATCAATGGGCAGCCGGGGCCAACGCCTGCCTGCCCCCTCCCCTGACCTCCTACCCTTACACATACACACACACACACACACATACAACCACACACACAGATGCACGCACACTCTCCCCAGGGAGGCAACAGATGGGGGTCAGCCAGAGGAAAGGGGTGTGGTGAGCTACAAAGGGCTGGGTTAGGTGTGTGTTCCCGTGCGTCTGGGTCCGTATCTGTGTGTTTGTCAAATATCTTATTCCACAATTAGACAGACAGATTCAGGCACGTTTTCTGCGTGTGTGTGTGTGTGTGTGTGTGTGTGTGTGTGTGTGTGTGTGTGTGTTCGTGTGTGTGTTTGAGGGGCTGTGGCTGGACATTTGCTCGCCGCGTGTCTCCAGTATGGACAGGTGTTGGCGTCAGCAGTGTCCAGACTCGTTTCGGCAGCTGCTGCCACCCCTCTTCTCCCCCAGTCCTCTCCTCTCCTCTCATCTCTCCCTCCCTCCCCCCTGACAGATGTAGCCACACTACCACCACCTCTCAGCTTTTTATGGGCCCGGCCTGTTTTGACTTCAAAAATTTGCCCAGGAGGCGCTTGTTCTGGGGGGGTTGAAGAGGAGCAGGAACAACCTGACTAATTTTATCTGTGTATGAAAATGTTCACCCATGAGCACCTGGTCATGTCTGCACACACCTGTCTCACCAGGATGAGGCAAACTGACGGCTAACACGAGGAAAAGAAAACAGTTCACCAACTGATCTGTGGCCCCCGATGCTGAAGATCAGCTGTCAACTGGGAACGACACCAGCAGTTGACAGCTGACAGCAAATGGATCTTTAGAGACTTGGGATTTTTTTTTGGCACCTCTAAGAGTCGTCACCTGTAGAAACGAAAAGTCTCTAATGTGAACAGTTTCAAATGATCATCCAATGTCTCTCTGTGAAGTCCACTAGTTAGTGACTAGTGAACACAGTGGAGCATTGAGCAGCTAAAGAGTCAGAGTCCTGCTGCCCGCGGTGATTAATAATACTGTTTTTAATAATATTTCACCAGCTACAGTAGGTTTATGTATACATTTTTACCTGTTGAATAAATCAAAAATAAATATAGAATTTACTTCATGATTGGACAAAATAATCTAACTGTAAGTCCGCTTTGCTTTTTCCGAGTTGGCTCAGTTGTAATCAAGTAAACTTTGTGTGCATGAAACTGCCACATTCTGCAGGTGTATTTGCATATTACTGTTTATGTATTTAAGCAGTATGTAACGGTATATCAGCAATTCTCCCTTTGATTCTGCGTGGTAGTTTTCTGTAAGTATCTCTAAATAATTCCTCCTTGGTTTAAAGCAGCTGCACAGCAGGGGTGGAGAAAATAGCAAAACAAAAAGGAGAATTAATTAAGGCTACACCTGTAGTCAACGTTTTCATATTTTACACAAGAACAACCGCCGAAACACCAATTGGCTATAACTATGCATCAACAAATGCTAATCTCAAGGTGACACATGACTGTGTGAAGTGTCTGCTTTTCCCAAAAAATCTCCAAGGAGCGACTGAAGCTCTTGTGATCCATCACAGAGAGGCAGAGAAGTTAGAGAGGAATGTGGATATAAAAGAATGATACGCAGTTGGGGTTTGGAGTTGAAAGATAATTAGAACAGCAGTGAAGGATTCTGCTGCTGATCCCAGAAAAAACACCTCCGCCAGCTGGGTTCAAAGTCCAGGAGGGAGAAAAGACGGAGAGGGAGAGAAAGAGAGAGAGAGAGAGAGAGAGAGAGGGCCACAGGAACGTAGAGATTTGGGGATATAGCAGAAGAGTGGTGGAGCGCACCTTGTTGTGCCATCTGGGCTGACTCCCCCACCACAAACACACACACACACACACACACATATCTCCCTCCCGTGCTCCTCCTCCTCCTCCCAGCCCATTAGGACGGAGGATTAAGGCGGTGGCAATTACAAGATGCAGCCGACAGGAGCGTACCTGGCAATACATTTAACTGTCCAGGGGAGGGAAACGGGAGGGTGAGAGAGAGGAGCAGAGCGAGGGAGGTAGAGAGAGGGAGGCGGCAAAGGAGGAGTAACTAATAAGATGGGTGGGCAAAGGGAGATAATTAGAAGAAAAAAAAGACAACACACACACACATCAGGATTGTTGTGATAGCAGCAAAAAAAGAAACTTTCTTCATCGCCAGCTCGGCCGACTCTTCTTCAAAAATGACCGAGTGAGCAAGTGAGTGCCAAACAGATGCTGGCACAATTGCTGCTATGCTTCCCCCCACACCTCCACCCCAACACCACCAACTCTACCCCTCACCCCCTCCACCCACCCAGCCAGAGGGGGGTGGGGGGGGTACGGCTATGGATGGCGCCCATATGGCCGCAGCTGATGGGGGTGATTGTCGGTATTGTTCACTTTGTCAGCGATCCTGTGGATGTGGGAGAGAGCTAATGATAATGCACAGTGCAGATGTGCTTTGGAGCAGCCCAGTCGTTAAGCAACAACAGCTTGAGTTTTGTGTGTGCGTGTGTGTGAGAGGGAGACAGTGAGCGTGCACGTGTGGGTTCCTGGGTTTGTGTGTGTGTGCGTGCGTGTGCGTGTGTGAGAAAGAGAGTTACAACCACAGCTGCTTCCCAGCCTGTCTGCCTTTTTGAGAAGACCTTCTGGAGGACCTACTACAGTATATGCACAATCATACATGTCATACACACACACACACACACACAGAGACACACAGCTGTTGAGTTTCTTAATGGTGATCTGCACCTTTATTCATCCAATGTGCTTCCTGTGCATGAGGTGCAGAAGCTCAAACTTTCAGGTAATTTTCAGTTTTATATGACTTAAAAACTTTCCGAAGCATCAACAGTGCTTTCATTTTTTGATTTACAGTAAAAGCCTTTTGAACAACATGCTGGTGTTCTGCCCACTCAAAGCACTCTGAAGATGCATCGATCCGATAATATAGCCTACAGGATCGTTGGCGCTGATACTGACCTTATTAAGGGATCTGGTGTCTACCCATGACGTGAGCAATCCACTATAAACACAGTTTCTCTGTTTCAGTGTTAAGACAAGTCAATTTAATATAAATAGCCCAAATGAATTGCCTGAAGGGGCTTTACAAGCCGTACATCATACAACGCCCTCTGTCCTTGGATCATTAGACCATTGTTCAGGGGTTCATTTTTACCCCTTTTGAACGGGGTAAAGATGGAAGAAACAGGAGGAATCCCTCTCCCAGGACAGACATGCAATAGATGATGTGCATCCCAGAACACAACAAAATAGTGAAACTGCAATATGGAAAATCTGGATTATCAGAGATACATTGTGTGCGCATGATGCTGCCTCATGTATCGTGCAGTTTAGAGCGGTGGCTTTGTAAGTCCTAAGAGATAAACGTGACACGACACAACGCAAACTCATAATTAAAAAGAAAATATATCTCCATCTTAAGTCATTACATCACAGTGGGCCGTCGACCCAGTCTTTCTCTGGCCTCCTGTTACTTCACATGAAAATAAATTCCATGCAGTTACAAACACGGATTATAAATTTGGGGAAAAGAGAGCACTGGTATACTGGTAATTAACCTGAGTGGAGGTAATGAGAATTGATATGAGGAGAGAAGAAGTTTGAACATTGCATTCTTGATCGGGTTTGCCTTTTTCTCGTCGTGCTCTGGTTTCCTCCCTGCAGTCCAAAGACATCATGCAGGTTAGATGAACTGTAGATCACAGGTGTGAGTGTGAATGCTTTGTCTGTGTGTGTGTGTTGACCCCGTGAAAAAGACTGCTGGGAGATGCTCCGAGCTCCGCACAGGAGAAGTCGGGACTGTGTGTAAGTGGAGTGAACGCTGCGTGTTTCTTTCACCAGCCCATGTCCTGATTCAGTATAATTGCTTTGACGTCAGAGGAAAGAAAATAGGTCACCAAGATGATTCCTTGGGTTACCTCAGAGACTCCCACATACATACACCATTGTGACAGTTCGCAACACAACGATTCAATATGTACGTATGTGCCACTAATATTGATGGGATTCGTATGGTCTAAGAAGTCATGGCTGTTGAACAACACTGAATATAATTGTATTACCCGTCTAGAACAAATTAGTTGAGATATGTTGGTACCACGGAGAGAAAAAAACACATCAGTTCATCCCTCGAGACAAAAAAACCCACTGAATTCTGACAGGCTGTTTTGTAGCCGACCCTGACCTCTGACCTTCCTGTGTGAGAATTTTCACCACAGACTTGCATGTATGACATCTAATCATGTTTACTGACTGTGTCACTGATTAGTGTGCTCCAGCCCATAGTTGTGTGTGTGACACAGTTTAGACTCTTTGGTGTAACTGCTGAAGCTCAGGAACTTTTGAAGTAGATGCTACACTGGCGCCCAAACGTTTGGCCTAATGACCCCTTAAAATGATGCAACCTCTACTTGCAACCCTCCCTCATGTGATGCATATACTGTATGTCAATGAGTTGTGGGCGCTTTCCCCAAATACTGATTTTCCGATCTCACATTGCTTATTGTAATCATTTTTTAGCATGCAATGGCAATGCTAGCATGCAAACGTTTAGCTGGTATAACCATGTTTAGCATGGTAACATTTGCAAATTTGCTCTAAACTAAAAGTACAGCTGAGGCTGATGTTAATGACTTTATTGAGCAAATTTTGACTAGACGAGAGCTCAAGATGAAAAGTTAAGGGATCACCAAAGTGATTACAATTGATCCTGTGAGTGACATTAAAGTCCGAACCAAATTTAACGGTGCATTTGATCATTATTTATAGAACCGTGAACGTCTGTGCAATCCATCCGGTAAATGTTGAGATGCGTCATCGGATAGGTTAAAATGTTGTGCTGCTGGTGACACTAGAGGAAAAGTCGGGATCAGCAGATTCAGTAGGATTTATACTCCGATTATGATTCATTTCTGCACCAAATTTGAATGGCAGCCCATTAGCTAGTTGAGATATTTCAGTTTGGACCAAAGTTGTGGACCAACCGGGCGACTGACATGACCGTCCCGTGAGCCACGATGGCGTCAAAGAAAAATGTCAGAAAATATATCTATAGTTTAATTAGGTTCTGTTTCCATATCATGTTCCCTTTTTCTTGTCCCTGTCCACATTGAGGGATCCCTGACCCCTTATTTGGGTACCACTGTCCTCCATCAAAGGAGCAGACCTGACAGCATACAGTGTATCCATCCAGTTCTGTTGAATGCGTTTGCACCGAAGCAAAGTCAGGAAAAACAATTTAAAGATGCAAAAAGAAAGACGGCGTCTCCTCTGACATCTTTTTGTCGCTCTTTGAGTCTCCTCTCCTCCTTCTCCACTTCTTCCCCACCACCATACAGATGGTCCCAAGCTGCCTTCAATAATCCAATGCACAGCCATGCCAGTACACCCCGGGCTACACCCCTGATGCTACACTACGCACACACACACACACACCCACACCCACACACACACACACACACACACATACGCAGAGACAGTGCCAGTTCCCTAGGCAGGACCCCTGTCTCTCTAGCCCAGATTGGAGCAGTTTGTTTCAGCATGGAGCAGTAACACTGGGCCGTAGGGCTCTACATGGGCCTGCAGGGTCCCACGTTGGCCTCAAGTAGCTGGGCCTACAATGGAAAAAAGCTCTTGGGCTTGATTGTGTTATCTTTTGATGATGACAATTGTTATTATTACACAAGCTGGAGAGGCCACATGTTGTCGTTCTCATCACTTTAAACCTGGCCGTCTAGAGGCCCACAAAAGCTGACACAGACAATAAAAACAAAGAGAGAGAGAGGCGAAAGGAAAGCAGTGAAAGGAGGATGAGGAAGGGAACTTCTTGAGAGTAAAAAAGAGGTGGAGAACAGAGACGAGGAGTTTGGCGTTTTGCAGGACGGAAAAGGAAGGAACAGGGTGAGGGCAATGGAGGCGGAGAGAGAAACAGGAGGGATGGAAAAGAAGGATGGGTACGCAGAGGGAGGGATGGATGCGGCGGATGGGGGGGGGAGGAGGGATGGAAGAAGGGATGAAGGAGGAATGTGACAGATGGGTCGTGCCTGGCCAGAGCTGGGAGGGAGCGGAGAGGTTGGCAACACAGGGTGAGAGAACACACACAAACACACACAATACACACCAGAACTGCACGCATACATGCATGTGCGCCAGAGAACTCCTCACATGCACGCTCTCTCTGCTGTCAGGAGTGTTTTTCGATGTCTTTCCTTGTGTCAAGAAAATGTCGACATATGATAAATAGACAAATAGATGGCGCAACGGACATGTTTCGACATATTGTTTGCATAAATTTACGTTGTGCTCTTGCAATCTTTTTCTGCGTTGGCGGGGTAAGATAATAGTTTAATATGCAGAGTGAAACTCATGCTTTCAGAATCTCAGAGTCGAACAAAGTTGTCCTGCGGTGGAAATCTTTGCAAAATTGCAAGTCAGTGGAATCAAGATGACCCGAGGGACCAAAGTCTTCATACATGCACGTCACTTTGAAGTAAAGCTGCAACAGTCGTGTGCTCTTTTGTATGTTAATATTGGGCTTTAAACTTTTATCAAGTTTGGTTTGACTGGATAACACGTTAAGTGATCTTGATAGTCAAAAGAGTAAACTTGTTAAACTTGTCTCGTTAGTCTTTGGTTGCGTCCGTAATTCCGTACTAACTAAACGGTAAAAGAACTTGTACTTGCGCTTTAACGCCACACGTTATTCACCCATTCATACACTGATGGTGGGGGCTGCCATGCAAGGTGCCACCTGCCCATCAGGACGAGCGAACATTCATACCCATTCATCCACTGGTGGCCCATCGCCCCATAAACATGCTATTTTGTACAGTATGTGAGATATTCTAGTGTGTCCGAAACCGGAGAAAGAATCCAATAGTACGTGAATAGCACACTGTTACCGGTGAAATATTACAGTAAGCAAACACAGGACACCATGTCGGCATAAACATCCCACAATGCAATGTGTTCAATGTAAGCATAAGTGTAAAATATTTGCAATTTGCAATTTATTTTTTGTAAAGCTCACAAATCACTCGTCTCCAACCGGCAAGGAGACTCTTCAGGAAGTGACGCGGTCTTTACAGTTCAGTGTGTCCGAAAAGATACAAACTACTGTTTATTCATACAAAAGTATGCAAACAATAGTGCACATGATTGTTTTTATCCTCAGCCGTGCTTCAGTGGTGTGACATGCAATTTACATTTTGTTTGTGACAGAATCAACTCATTCACAAGTCTCTGTTTAGCTGTTGAGTTGAGATGATAGCTGTTTCCAAGTTACACGATGCTCAGAAACTTCTCTAAATGGGTCAGGAAGACTCCAATCTTAAACTTCTACAAAGTTAAAGGTTATTATAAAATAACAAAGGGATGTAAGAAACATACTGCTCCTTATTTTTGCTGATTTGTGTGAGTGTGTGTGTGTGTGTGCGTGTGTTTCTTCAGGTCTCCACTGTTTCATCAGGAGGAAAGAAACAACAGGGAGAATGAACTTGACTCTTCCACAACACCACAGCTGGCTGACTGCTGCTCGCTTGACGTGTGTGTCTGTGTCTGTTTATACTTACTTGTGTTTGTGTACGTGTGTGTGTATGTGTGTGTGCTTATACATGTGTACAACTCAGCAGGCAGATGCAGCAGATGTCCGGCATACACATCTCACATCTCACACACACACACACACACACACACACAGTAACGCCGTTAATATCCACACAGCAGACAGCTGAGTTGGTGACATTAAACGACCCCTCCCTGCGTTACCCTGTCAGGTCACCATGGCGATGATAAAGTGCTGAGTCGTGCACATGTGTCCCGGTGCCAGCAGTTTCCAACAACACCCCGAACACGCCCTGGTAATGCCCCTTATCTGGCCAACACACACACAGCTGGGAGAGGATCGGATGAAAAGAGGTTTCATTTCTTTCCGCGGGGCGTCATTGTTTCTTTAACCTTAAATCCAATTAATTTGTCTGTTTATCGCATCGTCTTCAAGTGAATCCTTTAGGTGGAGAGATTTATGTCTCCTCCTCCCGTTGTCTGTTCTTTCTCTACGTTTCTCTCTCTTATGTTGAGAGTTCATGGCGGCTCTCCTTCCATACAAGAATCAAACAAAGGACAAGTACTGTTTAATCCCATCGTTGCCCAGCGCTAAAGACAGACCAGCTGGAGGCCTTTGTGTTCGTGTGCGCGTGTGTGTGTGCATGTGTGTATGTGTGTGCATTTGTGTATGTGTGTCACATAAACCGGTAGTGTTCTCTATCCGTGTGCACTCTTGCAAGTGTGTGGGTTGCTGAATGACACTCTTATTGGAGTTTTTCTTATGAGTGTGTGTTGATATATATGTTTGTGTGTTTGTGTGTGTGTGTGTAAGGGGGTTAAAGAAGGGGGAGGGGGGGGTATGGGGAAGTAGGTTTTGCCCCCCCCCCCCCCCTCCCTCTCACAGAGACACACAGATATTCAAGTTCGAGTTGCGTCGCCTTTTGTTTTCAGGAGGGGGAGGAGGGTGCAGTGGGTGGCTGGATGGCTGGACGGATGGATGGCTTGCTGGGACACTGTGCCCCACGATTTTCCCAAAAAAAATATCCCCCCTCTACCTCCCCCCCCCTCCCCTCCCCTCCCCAGCCAGTGTAGTGCCACTGTATTGTCTGCTTGCAGGCGGGCCGCTTGTTGCTTGCCTTCTGTCCTGCTGTGCTGAGTGCCTGACAAAGGGGTTCTTTTAAATATGCAGACAATCCTCGATCACTCACTCACACACACACACACACACACACACACACACACACACACACTTGTCCCTGCTTTCCTCTTTCTCTCTCCGTCAATTCTTCCATGGCTAGACCTGGCCTGGGAGTGTTTCCTTTTTTCACGGAGAATCAACAAGTCTCAGACATGAAAAGGATACAGAAGGCTTTTCTCCCAGTCAGCGCGGTGCGAGCTCTGAATGAACGCAGCTAGCGTTGCTTTGTGGAGCGTTCGTCTCCTCAAGGCTAAAGTACGGAATCCTGTTTGTTGTGGTCTCTGTGACCGAGCTTTCTTCTTTACTGTACCTTTTGATTAGCTACACATTCTTGTATGCACAAGAAAATTCATATTGAAAAGAAAATTATTTTTTAACATAAAAACAGTGATCCTTGACTATTTTTTTTTTTTACACATCACGCACAAGAATAGATAAACACATGTGTGTATGGAAACAGCTGTCTTGAGCTGGTTTTTGGAAGTTGCAACAAAGTTATGGAGATTGTTGTCTCAGCCAAACCTTCAGATGTCAGTTTAGAGACACAAGCTGGGAACTGGTTTGAAAATGTGGCACAACAGCCAAACATCAGGACGCTTTGAGTCCATCTCTTTATCTCCCCCCCCCACACACACACACACTTCCTCCATCTCCTGGTAGCTACGAGAGCCCTCCGTGGCAGCTTGGCAGAGGCCGCTCCCTCACGCGAAGCAGCAGAGTGCAGGGGCCCGGGCCCCCAGACAGGAGCCCAAGCTGGTCTCAGCCTCCCAACATGTTGAGCTGGCCTGCCTTGGGCACAGCCAAATGGTTCTGCAGCTGCCCCTTTGTCCCCCTTCCTTAAGTAAACAAAGGACAGAAACAAATTAATGACCTACATTCACAGCAAAACCTCGCACGGCCACCTCGCAGCGAGAGCGAGCGAGCAGTTGTCTATAAGCAGATGTTCACTTACAACGCTGCAGATTGCAATTAATGATCACCAAGCAGCACGTAACCAAAGGATAAGGCTGCTGTCTTTTCTACAGCAGTCGTCATAACGTCTGCTGGCTGCCTGAAAGCACGACTGAAAGCATTGCTGAGAGCAAGCATCTAAAAAAAAAGACTTTTTGAAGTTTGCACATTTTAACTGAAATTTAAATTTTAAAAGGAAACATCTCCCAAAACTGAAAAACACAAGATAAATATATTTCAAATAATTGCTCGCCTTCGAGTGCGACATAAATCCTGTCCACTTTAAAAACACACGAGTATGTCACTCGTTAATGATTGAGCTCCTCGAAATGGACACTAAATCTTTTTTTAAAACTTCTAAGTTTCCTAAACCAATATTAGGCATTCATCAGACAATGTAATGAAGATTAGGTTGAGCTTATCGCGGGAGTGTGCGTCGGGGGCTTACTGGGGAGACCATCTGGGGCCTAATGAACGCTGCTCCTTGGCCTCTGTGTACGGACTTTTTAAGCATCTATAAGAGCAGTTTTACTGAGCAGCAATACATTAGCTAAAGCTGATTTCCTTACTGGAAAACCGTACTTGAGGAGCTTTGGAATGAGGCTGATTTTGTGTGTCCGTGTGTGTGTGTTGTATCTCAACAAGCTGCTGCACATTTTCTTCTCAAGTGCAGCCTCCACCGGTGCAGCAGATAAGGAGATCAGGAGTTGTGCAGGAACCCGAAAGCACACGCACACGATGTGTTCAGGCCATCACGCTCACACACACACAAACACAACTTCCACCCACATCGCAAGTCACTGAGGATCAGAATGTGAAAACCTCCTGCTCTGGCCCTTCTGCAACCTGTAACTCTGTGTACATGTGCAGCATTGGAGCTGAAAATGAGGCCAACATTTCTGTCCCGATATTTCAGTAAAGAAACGGTGAGGCGGAGATATTGTTGGTAAAATGACACATTATGATATAAAGACGAGTCATGATATAAAGACGAGAAGAAAAAACAGCTTCACACAAAGGTTGAATTTCAAGATTCTTATAATTTATTGCAGTTTGCACACAATTTAAAAATGTCAACAACAGCACACCAAAAAATTACAAAACTAAACACAATTAGAATTTACTCCCCTTGAGAAAAAAAATAAAATAATCAACCCAACTATGATTGTCAAAGCTAAAAATGACTAAATCTGAAAAAAGAACATAAAATAAAAGCAAATAAAAATGTTAATCTCAAGAGGGAGCAAATATATCTGAATCAAAATCTGCATGTTTTTTTCCCCCAGACAGTGATTGTCCTTTTTCAAAACAGACTCGGTCTGTCCCATCCGTCTTTCCATAAACTGTCTATGACATTTGAACATTTCATTTTTATACCTGGCGTCCCCCCCCCCCCCCCCCCCCTTTTGTTTTCAAGTAAGCACAGCAAAAGATGGAGATGTTTCGTCAGGGTGGTTACTTCACAGCGTCTTGAGCGGTTGACATCGCTCCCACGACTCCACCCCACGCTCACACTTTAAAAATTAAATTAAATATAACAGCCCGGACTACAGCAGTTTAAGGCGGTCAAGTACAACCAGAGGAACAGAACAAAAAAGAAACAGCAGTAATGATGAAAACAACAGCAGGATGGAGTGAGCCCATATGCAGAGAGACGCTGCCAGTGAAGAAATAACGTTTCAAGAAGAAAATGAGACGATGCAGTGCAAACTGCCGCAATGGCACCCACACTGTTGCCTTGGCAAACGCCTGTAGGTGCCACCAGATGACAGGGCAACACATACAACCACCCCCCCCACCACATGCACATCAATGGGGGCGTGCACACACGCACACGCACGCACACGCACACACACGCGCACACACACACACACACACACACACACATATATAAACACACTGAGTGAGGGGAAATGTGGAGCGTTCACCTTTCAGTATCTGTGTCAAATGTTTTTGGATTGTATAAACGCTTGACCATTACTTTGAAATTCTAATAAAATAAAAAATTAGAGATACAGCGGTTTAAACAAAAAAAAGGAAATAAACTGACGTTGCCCCCAACCCAAACACAACATTCACATACAAAAATTTTCCAATCACATGATCAAAATATAATAAGACATCATTTTTTGATAAATTCAATAAATTCCATGAATTTATGCAAGAGTTTAACAACTATTTCCTAATGCTCTACAGTATCAAATACTTCCATAGCGTCAGAAATGTTCTTTTTTTTAATAAAGGCATCTTTTCAGCAAAAAATCTGATTTCATGTCTTTTAGCTTAAAAAGGTGCATTCAGGCATGCCAATTCTTTCCCATCGATCTCAAAGTAAGAGTTATGTTTTAGGAGGAAAAAACACACACACACACACACACACACACACACACACACACACACACACA
>NW_022280033.1:5205905-5212275 GCF_004355925.1 Anarrhichthys ocellatus | reverse complement strand
CACACACACACACACACACACACACACACACACACACACACACACACGTCTTATCACATTCACACCACTGCGTCTGATGTGTGTTATTGTACTGAATCAGCACGGCACCGCTCAGCTCGTGACAAAGATATCTGACCCTTCAACTTTCAGCAGGACAGCTCATATTCAGCCTTTTCCTTTTTCTCTCTCCCTGTTATTCTTCACGCTTTAGCAAAGTCAGAGCCACATAACTGCACTCAACAGACCTGAAGTAAGTGCCCAATGAGCAGAAATAATTAAGAAAATGGCTTCACCACGTCTAGAGCCGGAGAGGACGGAGAGCAAGAGAGAGAGAGAGAGAGAGAGGGGTGGAAAACAAACACACAGCGGTGGAGAAAATTGAACGCCTGAGGAGGAGCCGGAGGAGGAAGTGCTGGGTGGACGTAGATCTTCAGTTAGGTTAAATTGACTGGTGGTAACCGAGCCACACGCTCACAAACACACGCAGCAGAGAGATCAGCGCGCACACACACACGCACACACACACACACACACACACACTTCATCGTATCGCTTCAACATCCGACGGAAACACATTCGGTAACATTCTTCTAGAAGCCCAGCGACAGATCTACGACGAGTAGAAAAAAAAACTTTTCACTGTCAAAAGTGTTAACACCCCCCCCCTCCCCTGATGAAAAAAAACACAACTTAAAAGGTTTAAGACAAAATCAAATGTTCATGCATTTTTTTTTCCATAGTCGTGAGAATAATATTCAGTTTTTCAACAGACCGCACCCTGGAGTAGTATTCACAAAGAAAAGAAAAGAAAAGGAAAGCCTGTTGTCAAATATTTGATCAATTACAATGTGTACAGTAATACAGCAAATTCACATTTTTTATTTTAAAATATACAGGTTTGGACGTCATGCAACAACAGCAGGTCCCATTACAAAAAAAGTAATAAAAAAAATAATAATATTAATCATTAATTTAAAAAAAAAAAAAAAATTAAAGAGATTTAAGTTCTAAAACTATAGCAGAACAATATACAACAACCTTAAATTAAATACCTTTTCAACAAGAGATGCTTTAAAGACTGTCAGCTAGATTTAAGAAAGAAATCTATTCATAACAATAATAATTATTATAATAATTTGTAAAGGTCTTTTTCATTTTTAGAAAATACTTCAAATCGATTGGAAGTGAAAAAAAGGAGGCTGTGCATTGCATGAGTGCCATCAGTTAGTCTGTCAGTCAGTCAGCTTGACCCTGAACACACAACACCAAAGAGCTTAACAAGTGAAGCGGGGAGCGCTTCGCCAACGACACCTCTACGCCAGTCAGAAATGAAATAAAACACACACAAAAACACACTCGCACACACTCACGCACATCAGGTGAAATTTTTGCCAGAGTAGTGCAGTATCACACACACACACACACATGCGCACGCACACACACGCACGCACGCGCACACACACTTCTTCAAACTTGTGTGTGTGAGGTGATCACAGTACCCGTTTAGTGTATTGTAATGCTTTTTTTTTTTTTCACTTCAGTGTGTTCGACCTGAACTCCTGCACCGGTTGTTTTGCTGTCTGTGGAACTGGGACCGAGACGCTGGCCAGCGTCAGAGTGACGTGTCTGAGATGAAAACACAAACAAGAGTGAAAACTCTTCAAGAAGGCGAGACATTCTCACTGGGACCCACGTCCGTAAGACGCAATCAAAACCACCAAACAGAACTTATGCCAAAGAAAAATAAAAGAGTTCAGAATAAAATAGAATATGACAAAATTACCCCAAACAGCAACAACAAAAAAAAAACAAAAAAAAAAAAACTCAGTAGTAACATTTTCATGTGCTATTAAAGTGCAATTGAATGAGATTTTGCGACACACAAGAACATGACTCACTTGAACCCCAAATATCAAACTTATGCCGCCTCCTCCCCCCCCCCCCCCCATGCTTCACTGCCCTTCTTTCACTCTCCGCTCTCTTCCCCTCCGTCAAACACAGCAGTCTGTTTTCTACTTCCACAGTTCCTGGGAGCTGTCCTCGATCGCCCAATCCCTGACATTGGGCAGCGCCAGCGGTTCGCTCTTCACTGACAGCGAGTTGACCAGTTCGCAATGGAACTTGCGGATGTGTCGGTAGAGGTCCCCGGACTGCGTGAAGCGCCGCTCGCACCACTTGCAAGCGTGCGGCTTCTCGCGCGTGTGCACCACTGCGTGGCGGCTGAGGTTGTGCGAGTATTGGAAGCTCTTGCCGCAGGTGGTGCAGGTGTAGGGTTTCTCGCCGGAGTGTGTCCGCTCGTGGCGCTTCAGCGTGTACATGCAGGAGAAGGTCTTGCTGCAGATGGTGCAAGTGGGCACGTTGACGTCTCCGGCGGGCTTGGAGCGGATGCCCTCCTGCTCCCTGAAGTGGGAGCTGAGGTGAAGCTGGAGGATGTGCGGCGACGGGAACACCTTGTTGCACAGCGGGCACATGAAGATCTGGGTGTGTTGAGCCGACAGCATGTTGGAGACGTAGGGCAACAGGGAGCTATCCATGCCGGCCACCTCGGCCTGGGCGCGCCCGTTGTCGCCCCCCAGGATGTCCTCGTCGTCCGCCGTGGCTGAAGGCTTGTCCTCCCGCTCCAGCTCCGAGGCCAGAGAGGCCTCTCGCAGAGCGGACAGGTGCGCCTCCAGGCCGAGCCTCCGCTGGGCCGACAGGGGCCCTCCGACCCTGTGGTGGGTCAGGCCCCCGTTGACGCTGGGAACCGTCGCCTTGGTGATGCCGCTGTGCTCCATGTCGTAGTCCCCACCTCCCAGTTCCTCGTCCTCATCTGAAGCCACGCCCCTCTCCACCTTCACCCTCACCGCCAACGGGCTCTGGAGGCTGTCCGGTGTGGCCGCTCCTCCGAAATAGGACTGGTGGTGGTTACTGTGGTTGCTGCCGGCGGTTGGCTTGACTGACAGGTCCAGGACGCAGTCGGTAGCGTCGTTCGACACCCTCCTGCCCCTGGGCCCTCCGCGAGAGCTCACGGAGCGATGGGACCTCTGCGAGAGGGACCCGGTGGAGCTGGTGGGGCTGCCGGCCGGGGAGAGCAGCTTTCCTCCCTCCGCTGGACCTTCCCCACCCGGCATCTCCGCCTCGCCGTTCCCTGGGCTGGTTCTAGCCACGGCTGGAGTCCCTGGTCTGTCCGCAGACGGCAGCCTCAGCCACAGTTGTCTTCCCTCGGCCTTCCCCTCCTCCTCTTCATCGCTGTGCAGCAGGTCTGCGGTAGCGGGCCGGCCCGTGGAGCCATCTGATAGACTGTCGGCCTTATCGGAGCAGCTTGTCCCGCCGTCCTCTTCTCTGCGCGTGCTGTCGGCCTCCGTCGTGCCCTTCTGCTTCAAACGTTTCTTACACACCTTGACAATGTCATACATGTGCAAGTAGCTGGCCGCTGCCAGCACGTCCTCCACGGGAAGGTCCTGGAACTGCAGCTTGCCCTCGTACATGAACTCCAGGAGCAGGGAAAAGGCCGGGGCCGTGACAATGTCGTTGTTGAGGTGCACCACGTCTCTCTTGTCCAGCTGGTCCTTGTAGAAGAGGTGAAAGTACATGCTGCAGGAGGCCAACACGGCACGGTGGGCCCGAAACTGGGCATCGCCCACCAGCACCGTGGAGTCACACAGGAAGCCCTGATGCCGCTGCTCGCTCAGACACTGGAGTAAATGTCTGCTGTGGTCTGGGAACTCCATCTTGCCGTCCTCATAACCTACAGAGACACAGAGGCAGAGGCAAAGTTAGACACACCTGAACAAGATCTGTGATGGCAGACATGACATAGAAGCCTGCCAGATTTTAACTGGGTTCTATTTTAAATAAAACATTTGTTTATTCAGTGAAGATAAACACTCGAGAAAAAAAGGAACCACGAAATGTAAACGGAGAAGTAAAACCTACAAAAGACAATTTAGATGTGAAGACAAACACGTTAAATAATAAAAGCAAGGTGACAAACTTATTAGCATTTTTAAATGAATTATGTGAGAAGATCAAATGAAAGTTAAGAGATCATGACACTCTTCTCATCACCATTTAGATTTTTGTCATAACAATGCAAACATTAACACAAAAACATTTATCACATAAAAAGTCAATTAAAATACAACAAAAAACGCAAATATACCACGTATATTTAGAATGTGTTTGTATATTTTATGAATACTAGATATTAACCTATGCACAGCCATGATATTTCTTACTCACTAAGCAGCATCAACACAAATATTTCTGTTTAAATTTTAAAAACACACGCAGATAGTTGTAAACGATGCCAAATGTTGATGATATTTCTATAATTATCTACAATAAATGAAAACAAAAGGGGGAAAGACTGATGAGAATTACAATTAAAAAGGACAACAGTAATTAAAAATAATCACTGATTCAGTACCCACAGACAGACTTAATCTCAGGTAAACCAGCAGCGACAGCTTCTTCTACTCTACGTCTCTCCGCTCTCTCCGTTTCTCTCTAACTCCTCTGCCTGCACTCCTGGATTGTCGCTGCTCCTACGCTGGTTATTTTTATTAACCCACTTTGGCCTGGCCTGGCACAGCCCTTTTAGGTAACCGGCTTTCAGCTGCACACACTGTCCTCACGCACGCGCACACGCACACGCACACACACGCACACACACACTTAGTACCAGCCTACCTACCAACCACCTCCACAGGCTAAGTCGAGCAGGAAAACTGGCCAATAGAAAACAAAACAGCTTGTCCCCGGTTTAACCTGCGAGCAGCGGCTTTAGGTGCAAGACGGAAAAAATGAAAACTTGCAGCAATGCTCCTCAAAACAAAAAAAGAGAGTTGGTAAAATGTATCTAGTTGATAAAATAAATGAGCAACTAAATCTGGGATGACAGAAGGCGATAACGAGACTGAGATCTGTAAAATCATTAAGTCCCACCTGTTAACCAAGTCGATTTGTCCTGTCTGAGAAAAGACATCGGTCCCGCTCTGCACGGTGTTAACCAAAGCAGCTAAATCACCTCATTTGAATGAAGCTAAACCAAGAATGTCACCGCGTGAGTGTGTGTGTGTGTGTGTGTGTTCGCCCTCCGGCTTGTTCAGACTGCTTTAAATGAGGGGGTTTACGGGGACAAGGGTGTACCACCTCCCACCTCATACACCCCCCCCTCCCTCCCTCTGTCCGGCCAAACCCCTCGGACCACCGCCTCCTCCTTCCACACACCGTCCGTCACTCACACACTCCTTCCCATCTGAATCTTACAAGGAAAAGAAAAAGCCCCGCACATCCGCCCCATAGTAGGAACTGCCCCCCCCCCCCCCCCCCCCCCCCCCCCCCCCGAAGAGAAGATTTACAATACAATCACTGTAAGTGCCCTGCTCGTCACAGCATCAATCCTAATCCTTAAAGATGGCTAAAAATAAAGACGGTGGTGGTGGAGGCTCAGGAGGGCAGCAGCCCGCCGCCCGGCCAGTGAGCTCAGGCAGGGGTCTGACAGAGACACACACGGAGGGGCAGGGAGGGAGAGGGTGAGGGAGAGAGAGAGGCTGGGACGGCCGGGGAGGGAGGCTTACCCACATCTGATCCAGCTGACGGGGGCCATATGGCAGCTGCTAGCCAGATAAAGAGATTAAGACTAGGAGGGAGTGCGATTACAGCTGTCTAGCCAATTCAGGCAGCTCAAATCTGCAACTTCTAAATTAGTCTCCTCTACTCCAGCCGACAGGAGGGGGAAAAGGCAGCACATGCTTTCAAGTAATTTTACAGAGTTATAGATTTAACTGAAAGAAGAAAAAAATAAATAATCTGATAAAATGATTATGATTAAATAGCAGCTCATTTTAAATGACATTTTTGTTCTTTTATCAACTAAAAAAAAAATTGTTGAATTTTCTTTGCTTTAATTACACTAATCTAAAAAAATTATAATATCTTTTTTTTAAATTTTATTAAAATGTCAAAAAAAGCATCAATTACAATTATCATTTCACTTTTTGTTTTACTATTATAATACATTTAAAAAAAAACAAACAGATCCAATACTTCTTTTTAAAATAATGTTTTTTCAATTGACACTTTGCTTTCAATTCCGGAGCGTCTGAACAAAAAGACGCCTTGCACCACAAATAGCAAACTAAATGCAAAAAGAGTTTTAAATGCAGCTCTCAGGACTACAAACTTAAAACACAGCAGAGAGTTACACCTCAGACCGGCAGCACCAACACCAGTTTACTACTCACCATTCACACAGCGCTCACACTGGGTTGACACACCAGAGATCCTCACAACAAAACAGAATAACTAACCCGGACTGTCCTACTCTATTCACTTTGCCTCACACACACACACACACACACACACACACACACACACACACACACAC
>NW_022280033.1:5160677-5205895 GCF_004355925.1 Anarrhichthys ocellatus | reverse complement strand
ACACACACACACACACACACACACACACACACACACACACACACACAAGACGATACCTGCAGCAGTATGCATCAACTTGATTAACTCCACTGTAGCAGAATAGCTGGGCTCTCTGGCTGGGAATGGCTGTGTATCTCTTTCTCTCTCTCTTCGTTGCTTGCTCTCTCGGAATCAATGAGTGGGTAGAAGAGGAGAGAAGAAGAAGAAGAAGAAGAAGAAGAAGAAGAGGGAGGCAGGCAGGCAGGCAAAAAAAAAAAAACACGCTGTTCAAACTGCGAGGGACAGATGCAAAGTGGAGGAGATGTTGGAGGGGGAACGAGATACCACCTCCCTCCTCCTCCTCCTCCTCCTCCTCCTCCTAACTGGCGCTGATCGGCAGCCACAAACACACACACACACACACACACACACGGCACACAGAGCACTAACTCTCCCAGGCTGCCGCTGAGACTCACAATAAAGGACTGGGGAGGGGTGGAGGCGGTGGAGGGATGGAGGAGGAGGAGGTGGTGGGGTGGATGGCAGCCTGTCAGCTGCTCTGACATCATCCTCAGATGGAGATGCTACCTCCAGCTGTGCTCTTTCTACAGCCATATGCTGCCTCCTCTACACTCCTGCCACCAGACTCCTCTTTCATTCTACCAACACCACGCAACTTTGTCTCTCTTTCTCCCCCTTTTTCCTCTCTCTCTCTCTCTCTCTCTGGGAAAAAAAAACACACACACACACACACACACACGGGTCTACTAAATGCAGTGCTGATTTTTGGAAAACAGAAAAGAGTTGTCGCTCATCAAATCGTGCAACCACAACTGCTATCAAAAACTAACAGGAATAATGGGAAAGTTGATGTTTTTTTTATACAGAGGTTCTGAGTAAAAAGCTCTTCCTCCTGTTTAAATGCCCCTGTCTTCCTCCACATGTCCAATAACCATAAACAAAGGCCAACACAGCACATTTGCAACTGACAGACGCACGCAGCTGATATTGTTTTCCACTTCTTTACGGTTCAGCGCCGCTGCCTAGTCTTGTATTCACTCATTCATTCATTCATCCACCCAGCTACCCCCCCCCCCCCCCCCCTCGGACCCTTCGGACAACTGACAGGAACAGAAATGAAACAATGAGAACAAGTCATAAAGAAAGAACCTGATGAGTGCAAGTCCCGAAACAAAAGGTCTACAAGCCTTTAATGACCCGGGGAGAAACTTATTACAACAGCCTTTTATTTCACTTTCGCTTTGAAAGTGTGCATGTATATATGTGTATGGAGCGTGAATGTCCAGCCACAAAACTCGGTTTCTTTTCTTATTTTCACTTTGTTTCCCGATTCTCAAAATAAACCCGTTAATCAAGTTTAACGGACTAGTCCAGCATACCGGTGGCTTTTATTACAATATCGAGGCATGTACGCACATTAATGTCCTGCTAAATAACATTATGTTTCTTTATAAGTTAATTACAAACACTTCTGGATAATATAAGTTCACTTTTCTTTTAAATTCACCTACAAAAAAAAAACATGAAATAGGTTTAACGATGTAAACATTTGGTCGACTCCAAGTTCTACAATCTTTAATAAGCTTATGTAAAAACAAACAAAAAAAAGCGTTCAGACATTAAATCACACGAGTTAAACTTTAATTAACTTCACCACTGGAGTTTCAGTCAGCATCTATAATTACAGTGTGTCGCTGCACAATAACTGATGCATGATTTCCATTTATGTTTTTACTTCCGAAACATTTTTCTTTTTCTTAAATACCGTGACAGTGTTATATCCAACACTTTGACACACACAAGTCTACACCGTGATGAATAAGTTTGTTCTAAATTACAATAATACAGCTTCTTAACTTCATTTAGAAGCAGCCCCTAAAAAAAAAAAAAAAAAAAGAAAAAAGAAGTCAACCACGGCAATGACTTTATCCGTCGAGGAAATTAGCACCAACAAAAAAAAAGAACAACAAACTAAACAACAACAACAACACATTTGTGAGCAGAAGACACACCAAACACACACACACACACACACACTGACCCAGCAGCTAGCTGTAGCTACCGAACGTGGCTAACAAAAGTAAAGCCAAGCGGCTACAATATTGATACATTTACAGCTGTTCGGAAGGCCCCGGTGCTATGACAACAACGGCTAAAACAGCGAGGAGCGAGAGCTAACACAGCGAGTATTAGTGCGCGAGGAGACGACACAGTAATGCTAAGGAAGGTTTAGCTACTTTTAACCCTCCCTCGCTCTCATGAGCCTCCTTTAATCGGACTCCGGTGTTAAGAGGCAGCACTTACAGACAACACGGTCCAACGTCTTCCTCCGTCAAGTCCTCCTTTCTTCTTCTTCTTTTCCTTTTCGGAGACAAAACTAGATTGACTTTGGACTAATTTCCATAACAGGCTGCCGAGGCGTGCAGGCGGAGGAGACGGGGAGTCTAGCACTCTGCGGCGGACAGATGTTTCCGAGCTTGTTGCTGCTCAACTCGGGGGCTGGGAAGGAAAAAGGAGGCGAGTTGACTGGCACGGCACGGAAGCCAATGGTGCCGGCGAGGAGGCGAGTGAAAGCAAATTGGAAAGCGGCCCTCAAAAAACAGAGGAGAGGGAGGGATATGTCTTCTTCTCTCGTCGGCGTAGGTTGACACCAGGCAACAGCAGCAGCAGCACACAGAAGAAGAAGAAGAAGAAGAAGAAGCAGCAGCTGGGCCAAACCAACTGGTTCTGCGAGTGAGGCGGACTGGCGCAGCGGAGAGAATGGAGAGCGGCGCGGTGCGGCCTGGGTACTGTAGTTAAGTCGGAGCGGGGGGGGGGGAGTGGAGGCGGAGCTGATGTGAGCAGGTGCAGCACCTTGACAGGAGGGGGAAATGCTTATTGTATTGCATTGTTGAAATAATAACAGCTTTTTGTTAGACTGTAGCTGGCAAAAAAAAAAAGAAGGTGTTAATCAAAGACACAAAACAGGTGAACCACTTCCAGAGCTAACAACTGTTTGCAGTGGTGGAAAGTAACTACTATACTACTACTATACTACTACTGAAGTACTGTACTTTAGGCTTGAGTAATGCCACTTTATGTTAGGGGGAAATATTGTACTTTTTACTCAACACATCATTTTACTTTTGGTTCTTATGGGTTGTTTTTTTTTTTTGAGAGATTAAAGTATGCTATATTTTGATGTTAATACTTTTGTACTTAACTTAAGTAACATTTGAACTCAGTACTTTCACTTACATTTGCAGTACTCTAGTACTGACACAATTAGTCAAATAACTGATTAGTCTATCACTGAATACCACCACAGTTTTGATAATCGGTTAATCATTTAATTGGTTTATAAAGTAAAGATGTCAACCATTCTCTGTTGCCAACTTCTTAAATAGGATTTGTTTCTTTGTGTCACTTTTAACTGAACATCTTAAATGTTTTGAAGAGCTAAACTTGAGCTCATGTGATGGGTATTTACATTTTATTGACTAAACGATTCATTAATTGATGGGAAAAATAATTTACAGATTAATCTATAGTTAAATAATTGTTTGATGCAGCCCTCCAGTACAATATTAGCTTTGCTATTACACTCACCGTTTATGGTATTTGACTTATGGCATTCAGTTGCATTAAAACACATTATAGATGTGCTGAGGATTACCTCCTTTTTGTCTCACTGTGTCTTGATAGTGTCCGTCAAACAGACAGCATTTATTACGGTTTACATGCATGGCTGCCTTCAGTTTGTGATGTGCTGTCAGATTGTCAGTCTTTGCTCTATGCAGGAAAACCCCTCAGTGACAAACACTGTGGATGTTGTGGAAAATAAAGCCGCACAAGGCAGGTTTGTTTTGTGAAAATAGAGGCAGAGATGTGCTCATTTGATTTATTGCATATTAAAAGCGATTTGACAGAAACATCTTAAAAATCTCCCAAACGAATCTTCAGATTGTCTTCTTTAAATTAATACTCTGATGATTACAACAGGTTAGACGTCCCAGTATCGCCCTCAACATTCCTGTGCCTTGCTGAAGAAATGACATCTGTCCGTGTGGCAAGGCCTGTTTAACCTGTACGTTTCAGTTTACAATAAACCAACCTGAAAGAACAGGTTGTTGCAACTACTACTGGACTGGATCTGTAGCTTCACTGAGAAAAACAACACATATTCTTGTTTTGCACTGCAGTGGTCTTCAACATGGGACCCTGCAGTTTATATACAGCCTTATGTGAGATTGTATTTTTCTCATATATCTGCTCGAGGTTAGATTTTTTTTTTATTACCTGTTTTATGAAGAACGGCAGCATGAAGAGCCGGAGACATACGAGTTGTACGTTTTCTGCATGACATCCAAGAGAAGAAAAAAGCAAATGTAGGAACCTGTCTCACAATTACAATTAGAATTGCAAGTGCTCAAACCAAGGTACACCCAGGGGACTTAAAAGAGGCCCCGGAAACACAATGAACAACCAGTTAATTGTGTCGTAACCAGCTTAGATTGAAAATAAATCTGATCATTTGTAGGGGCGGTAGTCATGCTATGATTAGACCAAATAAATGTTTATGACACTTTAACATTAAGAGGTTTCACTCTGCTGCTGTAAAATCATATCTAACATTTTTAATTTTTTAATTTTCCTTTTAAAATGTGGGTCACTGAGACAAAAAGCTTAATCAAACGTCTGTCCTAGGAGCCTTGACATGAAAAAGTTTGGGCAGCTCTAGTTGCCTGAGTGAGTCCGCCTCCCCTAAACCTGTCCCAGTAAACTAATTGGCGTTACTAATAGATGGCTGGATGAACTGCAGCCCTGTGTGGTAATGATTCACACGATCCGGTGTCATAGCTGAAGGACTTGTTCAAAATGCAAATGAATGATGACCCTGTTATGTGTCTGTCAATTTGGGCGTCCACGTTACCCGAGCATCACAATGAGCCCCTTGTTCTTGCGGGCTAATACAACTGGGCTCACGGGCAGGAGCCGCAGAACATGAGGCCGACAGAAGAGTGGATTTAGAGACAGACTTTCAAAAGTATTCGCTAATTCAAGCAATACATGTAAAGTAGTCCAACCAGTCTTGAGGTAATTGCATATTTCATTAAACATCAAGCTTCATTTTAGAGTAATGTTTTATCAGCTTGTATGGAAGACACGCCTCGCTGTCAGACGGTCTCTTTTGTAGCTCCTATGTATAGACGGTGCTGTAAAGAGAAAGATGCTCCTCAGATAGCCTTGAATGCATTGAAATCGTGTACGTATGTGTCAGTGTGTGTGTGTGTGTGTGTGTGTGTGAATGCCTCCAGAGATTCCTCTGCAATTTTCTAAACGTCTTCTTCCACCGCTCTTGTGTTCCCCTCTCTGATCCACATATTGTTTTGCCACTGACAGATGCCAGAATATAGCCGCGTGCGTGTGTGTGTGTGTGTGTGTGTGTGCGTGTGCGTGTGTGTGAGTGTGTCTTTGTCTGTGTCTGTGTCTATCTGTGCGCTAAATAAGCACAGCCAGCCTGATGTTTGAAATTATCTGTACTACCATTTCATCGTGCCTAAACTGAAAACTAAAGACAAAGCAGAAGGAAGTAAAATACATAAAAAGTCCAATATGCAAAGCAGAGCTTGTATGTACGTCCACAGCAAAAGACGACACGTTTGTGTGAAGGTTTAGTTCTCTTTTTCGACTTAAAAACTGAGAGAAATTGTAAAAGCGCACACCCACAAATAGTCTCATTTATTTAAAGGTAATCAGTCAGACCTTCCTCAGATCCTCAAACTGTTGTATTGATCTTTTGTTTCCTTCAATAAGAATTATACAGCACACATTTCAGACAGTGCTCGGGTAGTTTGTGTGTTGTTTCAGTGTAAATACAGCATTTTATTTAACTTTCTTTCTACTTCCCACCTCTGGAGGTCGCTGTAGATCCCATATTTTACACTCCAATTCTCTCTATATTCTATTCAGTTCACTGAAGCTTTGTTGGCATGACATTTTGATTAAAAGATATGCTGCCAAAGCACATAGAGGAAAATTAATAATGCATGCAATGAAAATATTAAACAGTAGTTACGTACGGGGTATTTAATCAAACAATACTCCGAAACAGAAAAAAATGAATTATGTGTAATCATATAAATGAAAGTAAAGAAAAGACAGATTTACAGTCGCTGCCTTTTGTGCCACAATTTACTTGTTTGTCGTGTCGCTTCACTGTATTCTTGATGCCTTTTTCAAAGAAAAATGCATGACACCATTATTCATCTTTTTATTTCAGTCCCCCTGAAGCGGATAGTCCTGAGTGCAGGTTTGTTCCTTTGTCTGAAGCAAAGAAAAAGCATTCTTTCGAATCTGGCAGAAGAAGCGATTCAGAGAAAAACCTCTGGCCATCCCTGAGACATTACGACTGTATACGCTTCACAGACTCTGCCTTGCCTTGCCAGAATTAATTATATTTCACTTGTCAACGGCTTTTTATATTCAAAGGTGTTTAACACAGACAGCTGTTTGTAAGCAAAAGGGATTCTGATGATGAGCCTTATTTTTCTCAGTAAAGAAATGCAGCATTAATGGTGTCTCAGAGTGCTGTATGCAGGATTTCTTTATTGAAAACACATTTAATGTAACATTTTAAATACACAACAGTCTCTTTTCATGTATGCCATGTATGTGCCTTTTTATGGACACAGTAATATTGTTCCATGTGGCCTTTAATATACTGGACAATTTGAAGATTGAGTTTAAGCTCATCTGCACTAATTGTAAGTTGCTCTGAATGAATAAGAGCTAAATATGCGTGTCTGGTAAAATAAATTTAGCTTGACTCACTTATTTGAGCACAGAACATAAAGTGAGTTTGTTGTTGAATTAGAGGAACATTTTTGACACAAAAGTCTGAAATAAGAAGAGGTGAAATCTATGATTAGGACTTTTTTAGGATGGTGGTTCCGTTTGTTGGCCAAATTCTCCTGTTTTGTCCTGGTGGTTTGAGGGACACTGAGACCATCTAACCATCCATCCAAGAGCCTCCCAATCCTCCACAGCATGTCCCACAGCTGCCCTCATCATGCCCGTAATAGAGGCAAGCAAGAGGGGAGACGATCTGGGAGACACTGGCTGGCTGACAGAGGAAGAGGGAGGGGAGGGAGGCAGACAGATGTTTGACTCTCAGCTATAGAGCGATGAGATCAATCCATCCTCTGAGGCAGACACAGAGAGATAGAAAGATTGAAGCAATCTCTAATAGTACAGTTGGCTGGTCTTTTTCCTCTCTGCATCCCAGACATCAAATTATAGATCCAAACACCCTGACTACGCCTGGACCAAGCAGCCACTGTGACAAAGAGGAAGATGAGGAAGAAAAGTCTATCAGCTTGGAAGATATATATACATATTGTATGTTTATAATGTGAGTACAGTTATAATGTGGAGATGTTTAGTTAATAGCACATGGCAACAAGCAGGCCTGTCTCATTTTGGTTTGCGTCAACGGAACGGCAGATACATACTCATATGGAGGGCCGGGTTTTTTGCACTGTCACGATTTGATTTCATGAGTCAAATGTCAAATTTGCGACATCAAACTGGAGTTTCTCTGCAGGATTTTCTCTGCAGGATTTTCAAGATTCAAAATCAAGTTGAATTTATTGTCACACAGCTGCGGTGTTGGTGGACCAGGTCAGGTCTTCTGCAACGTGTACTCCCAGCAACGACCCGACCTGGTCCACCTACACCGCAGCTTTCACAAAGAAAAGCCGAGCAATGCCTTCACAGTTCTCTGCTAGATTTAGCATATTTCACACAAACTGTGTTCCATCGAGAGAGATTCAAAGAGAAGAACATCCTTAAACACCCTTTAACACCCTTAAAAACACAAAGGAACACACTACACTCAAACTCAAACTACAAACACAATGCCCCCTCAGTTAACTCCTCCTTTCAGACACTCAACACAAACTTTTTGTCTAAGTCAGAACCTCTAAGAAATATGCAGCAAAGTTGTTTTTTTTCCAGCTGACGGTGGGAGGAAGTCGGTCAATATAGTTTAATGATCTGATCATCTGGACCAGTGTGGCTGCAGTTGAAGGAGTCTGGAATTCAGCCATTTTGACTGAGTGTAAAATATTCATGAAGTACCAATGGTAGTCCATCTGACTGGCTGGGGAACAGCTGCTGGGTCTCTGTGCCTCTAGAGGTGCAGCATCTGTCCATTTGAGGAAAGTGAATATGTGTAAGTGCACGCTCCAGTTTACATGTGCGGTTTGTGTGCATACTTGCCTTTCTAGACATGCACGTGTGTATGCGAGCACACATCCTTATGCATGTGTGTGTGTGTGTCTGTTCATTATGTCTCATGGGTCAACTAGACATCAGGAGAAACAACTGTGTATTTAACTTACTTATCTCCAGACAGTGGAGGATCATTTTAGAAATGATCAAAAAGCGAGTCTCAGTTTTATCAGGATCTGTACTTGTCAATCAAATATCACACTCACAAATACACACACACACACACACAAGGAGAGCCGCACTAGTGCAGTGTATGTGTGTGATGTGTTAAAGTGAGTGAGACTTTTGTACATCGGAAGACTCAGCCGTTCTATATGTATCCGTTTGTGTCCCAGCATCAGTGTGTGTGTGTGTGTGGGGGGGTGTTCGCACCCGTGCGTGTGAAGCTCAGAGAGAGCTATGCAGCTTTGGCTGTGGCTGTATGATGGACATCTGGAAGCTAAATTGGTTAATGGCGCCTCCAAGCCAACAGCCAGCCGGCCGTCCCCGTCGCTGAGCTGAGAGAAGGTGTGTGTGTGTGGCGGGGGTGGACTGGAGTGGTGAGGGGACTCTACATCTGGCCACCCGTCCTGTCACAGACAAACACCCCTGCTGGACATTTCAGGGCTTTTCCCTTCCAAATAATTTAGCTTTTGTATTATATTTTGTATTACACTGCTATATCCATTTTTTTTAAAACACAAAAACATGTAATAGACACACAGTCATGCCGTTGTGAGGTGAATGCTTACATGCTCACAATGACAATACTAACATGTTGTTTAGCAGGTATAATATTTACATGCTAAATATTTAGCATGTTAGCTTATTTGCTAATTAAGCACAAACAAAGCAGAGCTCAGCAAGATGGACGTGTCATTAGTCCTGTAGTTGTTCTGAAGTAAAAATGTAATCTGATGATGGCGCTAGAGGAGAAGACAGATGATCACCAAAGTCTTTACAATTCATCTTGAATGTCTGCACCAAATTTCACGGTAATCCATCGAGTAGATGTCAAGATGGAATAGCGGAACCTTTGACCAGCTGGTGGCGCCAGAGTAAAAGTCGAGCGTTCATCAAAGTCAGTGGGCTTCAGCCTCTGTGGACCATGAATGTGTGAATACAATTTCATGACAATCCATCAGACAGTTGGTGAGATATATCAGTCTGGACCTAAATGATGGAGCGCCCCACAGACACACCACGTGGCTAAAAATAAAACACTAATTGATTAATTGCAAATAAAGAACATGCATGCATATAAAAATACTAAATAATATACAGTATATATATTCACACTGCTAGCAGTGTGTTGGGGGCTCCATCGTTTAGGTCCATGGTTTTATTTATTTATATATATATATATATATATATATATATATATATGGATGTGTGCATTTCTATTACTATAACCGATACCATTACTTCTTTTATTATCATTATTATTCTGCTATATCCACTGCTGCTCTTATTGTTAGTAGTCATCATTTTTACATCATTATTCTGCTTACTACTCTCAGTATATGAATAATTGATGTCATATGCATTGAATGTGTTGTAGCTGTATTATGCTGTTCATTCTGTACACATGACATATACTGTATTACACTTCTGTCCATCCTGGGAGAGGGATCCCTCCTCTGTTGCTCTCCCTCAGGTTTCAACCCTTTTATTTCTCCCCATTAAAGTGGTTTTTTGGGGGGAGTGTCTTATGGTATTTCACCTCTACCTATAGGTGAAATATCATAATAATTGTTGTTTTTTTCTACAGAAATACCCCAAACGCTGTCATAGCAAACAGTGGAACATGGCTACTGAAACTGCCTACAGACTGAAATGTTTCACATCTCTTTCATACAAGGACTTCCTTGATGATTTGTTGTCCTGTTAGAACACATAACAATAACCAGACCTCCAGAAGCCAGATATATGGTCGGGTTTGCTGCAGCTGCTCGATCTGTCCAAGCAGAATACACGTTCAAACAATGAGAGAGAGAGGGAGAGAGAGAGAGGGAGAGAGAGGGAGTGGGAAACACCAACATGGACAGAGCTTTAAATAAATACTGCAGATGCAGAACAGCCGAGTCCAGGCCAAGAGGGCACAAACAGCGGAGTGATCTCCTCACATCTTTATTGGGAGATCTCAGAGATCATGTTGAAATGAAAAGCGCCACTGTAGCCTCTGTGTTGTTCTGACTGTCTGCCTGCTTGTCTGTCTCTCTTCAGTCCAGATGTCAGAGGAACTAGCCAACAGCTGCAGCAGGAAATGAGCCCCCAGGCAGTGAAAAGGCTAATACACTTCCACACAGAGACCAAAACAAAACATGCACAACACACACACACACACACACACACACACACACACACACACACAAACACACACACACTCACACACGCAAAGATAAACTCAGAATAAAGCAAGTGAATGATACGTACAAAGTTAAAGTTTCTTGGGAAAAAATCTAATAATTTGTATGTGTCTTTGTTTGTAACCGAGCATCTCCATGAACATGGTGCCGTACACATGCACATAAGGATGCTCGCTATAAATATACCCATGCAATACAGTACTTTTGTACCTCTGTCAGTATCCATGTGTCTTTTTTCTCCTGTATTCATCCATTTTACGGAAAGAGTCTGCCAGCCTGCCAGCCTGCCTGCCACATCGCCAGCCCCCGAGCCAGCGGGAACATTTGCCTTGTGGCTCCAATTCCCAGGAATGCCTAACCTGTGCCAGCTGTTGAGAACATGTTACCTGTGCCAACAATGCGCCGGCTCTGCCCACCACATCAGCTGCCGCTCTGTCTCCATCTGGGTATGAGATTGGATTTGTGTGCGTATTTGTTTGTTTGCAGCTTACTGTATCTTACTCTTCCCACATCTGTATTTGTGCTTGCATCTGCGTGCACGAATGCACATCCTCTCTCATGTGTGCAGTGTGAGTGTGCATATGCATGTATGGCAGTGCGCATTGTGTGTGTGTGTGTGTGTGTGTGTGTGTGTGTGTGTGTGTGTGTGTTTCTCCATCTGTGTGCGCTGGGCCTCCCTTGCCTGCATCTGGAGCAGCATTGAAGAGGCTTTCCAACAAGGCCAATGGTGGCCAGCCTGCCAAACAGCCCAGATGTTAGTTCTGTAAGCCTCAGGCTAAATGGAGGGAGCCACCCTCTCATTATTCAGGAATAGTAAATTGTAACAAAAAATTTTTAGCAGATGAGAAAAAGAGAGACACTATGAAAGAAAAAAAGAGGGGAAGTAAGAGACAGAGGTGTGAAAAGAGAACTGGATGAGGTAGAGAGAGTCTTTTGATGTGATTGCTGCTATAAGCCTCCTCACAGAGATCATAGAGAAACTATAATAAATAAATCAGACTAAATGCCACTTTGATGAATCACCTGTGTCAAGTAAGTTTCAAGTTGTCTTCAAGTTATAAACTCATAAACTGTAACTAGTAAGGTAGGAAATGTATCTATCACTTATGACATGCTTTGGAAATTGTGTGTGTGGGTAATGTTAAAGTATAATTTAGGTGCTTTGCAATCTAAGTGTTTTATTCTTGTTATTATCTTCTCCATCATTCCTATCGATAATAATAAATTATCTTTGTCAATTTCTGGGTTCTGGGAACATAGCAGCATCACTGAAAAGACGTCAAACTGGACAGGAAACACAATCGTCATGCAGGTTTTCAACAAATGAATCAAGGAAAAAAGGAAAAACTTTTTGACGTATTTACTGTCTGCATGTCGAAGGGCCCTTGAGCGAGACAGTTAACTCAGAATGGCTCCCAGGCGTTTTACAAGGTCAAATTTCATGTTTACATGACAATTGTAATTAACTTCAACTTGACCTAAAAGAAGCATGTATGCTTTCAAAATCCAATAAAGATTCAAGTTAAAAAGTTCAACTTGACCATTGTGCTAGGCATGTTCCACTCACTAACTTTGGTGATTACAAATCAATTAACTGATAGAAATGTTTTTTTCAAGATCTACAAATATAAGCTCCAACTTGTATTATATCACACTCATCTTTATGTATATGCAAATTCTAAGTGCTGCAAACGGCTAAAACACGCCACCCCACAAGTATGCTTAAATCTGCATTAATTAATTTATCTTCAACAATCTGTGAACACAACATTAAGAGATCATCTCCTTATGAAGCTGATAAGACAAACATGCACAATTGATTAAATTTCCAGCACACATGGAGCAACATTATAATTTCCAAGTCCAATATTCACCCCACCAACTCATTTAGCTGCTATGCTCACCGGCTATAGTTACTAACTTTGTCTGTCTGTTTAAGCAGGTAGCGTACAGGGGGGTTTTGTGGCTCTTTCTGCTGCGGCTGAGCATGTCACTGATGAGAACGGGGAGAGTGAACCAAGACAGCGAAGGTGTGGCCCAAAACAATGAGGTGAAAGATGCTAAAATGCCGAGAGGAACTGTGGACACACACATACACTTACTGTCACAAACTTGACAAGTAAGTCAAGGCTATCGACCACCAACACCACGGTGTTAGTGTGCCTTTGTTTACTAAAGTAACCAGACAGACATTAAAATGAAAGAATATGACATCACAATGTCCTCTCTGTCCTTTCTGTGAGCTCTAAAAGTCACAGAGAGCCAACATCCCCCCAACATATTCCTTTTGTAAACAGGAGAGCAGTTTAGAAACAAAAACACAACATGTTCATTCACCATCAAACAGTCGGACTCAATTAGCTTGATCATCTGGACGTGTAGCTGTTATGTTGGGGCAGATTTGGCTGTGTGTGTGTGTGTGTGTGTGCGTGTTTACTATGGTAACCACAGAGGTGGCATCTGCCAGGGCGCTTTAGCTCTGTTTGTGAGATGCATGTGCGTGGACTTCCACAGGGCTTAGAGAACGTCCGCTCCCCCCCCATATGGTGAGTTGCCACTGGGGCAACACGGTGCAGCCCTCCCCTGTGTGGGACCTCCAGCCAGCCATCAGACTGACCGAATAAACAACAACTGGACATGAGGTAATGATGCAGTATTTGTCTGGATGTTTTTGGGGATGGGATATTATCTCCTAAACCTGTGACGAAAAACCACAGAGGACATCAGAATAATCTTTTTCTCACGTGAATTACCTCGGTCATATGTCAGTATTTATGCTTTAGTGATCCAAAAGCTTTTTGTCAACAAACTAATTTCCTATACACCCTATCAAAACAGATTTGATTTACAAATCATTTCACAGGGGTTAAATGTTTATGGCTGATAGGCGTCAGATGTTACTGATACTGGCTTTGACTAAGCTAGTTTAAAAGGGCAAAACAATCATGGATATAAGGACAAGAAAACAAAAGACATTTAACTAAGTAGCTGTGAATTGGTCGTAGCAACTCCACGTCTAGTCTGCACTGACAACTTTCTATCAAATGCGGCATACGACACATTTGGGAAATGCAAATTGGTGAGAAAAAAACATGACTGAGAGACATCTCCTCCCTTGACAGACATCTTTTCTCACATCTGTCTCTCTCTTCCTGCACACAGATGTTACACTGCAGTTTGTTCTGAGAAGGAGAAGACGTCTCCTCCTGTGCCTCCCCAAGGAGCGTGTAGCCTGGGGAAAATCACATTTACACATAAAGTGTTAATGTGTCTCTGTGAGCAAGTGTGTGTGTGTGTGTGTGTGTGTGTGTGTGTGTGTGAAGACAAATAGAGACAGAGACAGAGACTTACAAAGGAAGTAAAGGAGGCGCAGACCAGAAATAGGAAGTGGCAGGATTAGAAACTGGGGGCCCTCAGGGGCCATCAGAGGCTTTGGAAGTGTGTTTGTGTGTCTGTGTGTGTGTGTGTGTGTGTGGGAGGGGGGGGGGGGGCTACCTCTGCTCTATCCTCTGGCTGTACTCAAACTGTGTGTGTTTTTGGTGTTTATCTCACCCAGTTGTTGGAAAGCCAAACACAGTCTGTGCACCCAGATGTTGACAGATGTGCTGTGAACAACCTAACCTCCTCTGAAACTCACACACACAAGGAGAGATAGCAACATGTATCCTTCCTGTACCCCCTCTGGAGAGAATCTTTCTGGCCTGCTTGAAATATATTTAACAAATACCACAATATTTCCTAAAACCAACTTCAGCCCTGCTGTGCTCTTGAGGGACCAATGTCCACTGCGCTGTTCCAGATGTTCTATAAATAACTAAGACACACAGAATTTGCCTCATCCAGATGTGTTTCCTTCATAAGCCAGCGCCTCAGAGAGAAACGGAGAGAGGATGACTATTAGACTAACAGCTGGAGCCCTCAGTAGAACTACAACTAATGCAGCTCTCCCTAGTGGCCTGGAATGGTTCCTGCACACAGCTGTGCACATGCAGGGAGGATGTGAGGGACATGGGGTTGTTTGGAGTGGTGGGACATTTAGTCATGTCTGTCACAGGTCCATCTGGTACTGATGTTTTAGGGTTTCAGCTGTTGTTTTTTATTCTATCCCGTCCAACCCCACCTTATTTGTGCAGTCCTATCCTGTCTTTTATTTGCCCTAGCTCATGTTCTGTCCAATCATGTTTTCCTTGTTCTATCCTTCACTATTTGTTATGTCCAGTTCTGTCATTTTGTCCCATCCAATCCTTTCCTGTCTTTTCTTACCTTATTGGTCCAATCCAATCCTATCCTGTCATGTCCCATCCTGTTCTCTCCTATCCTATCCTATCCTGTATGTCCCATTCTATCCTGTCCTGTCCTGTCCATCCTATCCTGTCATGTCCCATCCTGTTCCATCCTGTCCTATCCTATCCTGTCCTGTCCTGTTCCGTCCTGTCCTGTCCTATCCTGTCCTGTCCTATCCTGTCCTGTCCTGCCCTATCCTGTCCTGTCCTATCCTATCCTGTCCTGTCCTGTCCTGTTCCGTCCTGTCCTGTCCTATCCTGTCCTGTCCTATCCTGTCCTGCCCTATCCTGTCCTGTACTATCCTGTCCTGTCCTGCCCTATCCTGTCCTGTCCTGTCCTGTCCTGTCCTGCCCTATCCTGTCCTGTCCTATCCTGCCCTGTCCTGTCCTATTCATGTCTCATCCTAATCTATACTTTCCTAACTTTCCTGCTGTCCTATTTTGTCCAATCTGTGGTATAGGTTTGGGCAAGACAGGACAGCACTGTCTAATTCTTTCCTGTCGTGTTCTGTAAAGTGGATCCATACTCTACTGTACACAATGCACTGTATGATGACTTCTCTGTTCCCACCAATGTTGTGCATTAAAACATTTAGATGATCACATGAAACAAAAACAGAAACAAAAAATATTAAGAGTTTGGCGAAACATATCAAGTTATTATTTATTTGAATTTGAATTTGCTTCATCTGGACTGTGTGGGTGTGGTTTGATCAGATTTGATTGAAAGAAAACCCCACAACTGTCATCAGGTTTTGATTTCAATATTGCTAAATACTGATTGATGCATGCGTGTTGGTTCACCTTCTGCCTCTGAGCTCTGCCTAAAGATCTAACTGGTTCAAACTTTGGCAGAAAACAATGTCTTTATAAACAAGCCTTTTGCTTATTAAAGGAAGTAAATAAAGAAAATAGGATTTCAAAGTTCATATATTGTGTATGTAGCTTGAGAGAACTTATTGTTTCTAATACACTTTGTAATGTGTTCAGCCATATGTCAAGGTCACACCTCAGCAGTGGCATCAGCCCTCCTCTGGAACAAAAACAGATCAAAGTTCTCCCCGTCCTCTCTGACTGCCATCCTCCCACTGCTTCATTGACTCAACCACTGAGCAGAATCTACACTGATGGCACCCAGTGGAACTCCAGCATGCAGCTGGAAGAGCAGTGAGAGAGGAAGTGTGTGTATGTGTGTGAGAGAGTGAGACAGAAACAGAGGATTCATATGAGTGTTCATGTCACACAGTCCAGAGCCTGGAGATGTTTACGTCACTGATGGAAGGATGGGGGGGGGGGGGGGGTTTGGCTGCTCCCACTGTCTCATGCAGGTAACATCTGTCTTCAACGGCTGAGACCCTCATACCTAATATTCACACATAGCTGACAATAACACATAGACAAGAATACACCACAGCCCTTCTCTGTTTGTCCCTGTTGTAAATGTCCCCATTGCAGGACTTATAAAGGATTGTCTTATCTTATCTTATCTTAAACAAATGTAACCTCAGCCGACAAACTGCACTCTTCTGCATTCTTCCCATCACTTCTTATGACGTTAGGAAGCGTCAGAAGAAACCTGAGCAGTAGATGACGAGCCTTCGCTTTGTGGCTCAGCTCTCTCTTTTTATCACCACGGTGCAAAATGACTCCTACATTACAGCTGCAGCTTCCGCTAAGCAGAGGTCAATCACATAATTGCCTTTACGCTCACTCGTAAATAATTCTGCCTTCACATTTGAATATACGACTTCCTGACTCAGACGTTGCACACGACCATGTGCTCAGGCCAGTGGGGGCTTCAGAAGTAATTTTATATACTTCTTTTCAAGATTAGTTGTTTTAATGAACTATGAAATCTTTATCAACAATGAATGTTATCAGAATGTTGCAGTCAATACTTACTTTCAACCTTAAGAATTAACAATGTTTTAAAAAACAATATCTGGGTCTGACGGAATTGACTGAAGTGTTTTCGTGATTAAGAAATGAAAATTGGTCAATAGGAGCTTTAAATCAGCATAAATCAGCAGAGAAACATGAAAATAAAAATACCAAACAATAGTGATTCAGTGGAAAATATTTCACAGTTGTTTTACAACAGTTTTACAGCAAACAATCTCAGACAAAAAAAGAATAAATCTGCCTTCCAAAGATGAAAAGTACTTCAAGAAAAGGGATGGAAAGAGATGTAACTGTGACGCTTTCAGATGGATATTTATTAAATGCAGTCTACATTTTACGTTTGTATGTAATATTAAGCATGGGACAGAGATTACAATGAAGTGCAAGTTTGAACAAATATGCAGTTTTTGAAAGAAAGTTGTTTATTTGGAACACAAACAATCAAACACAGCTAATAGCGTGTGTTTGTTTAAAGGCACTAGCATTGGTCTATTGCTATATATCACTGCCTTTCGGTAATATACAAGTACTTTGGGTTTTTGATGGAGAACATTGATTGTAGATTGCAGATTATCATCTTAACGCAGAGTTTATTGCAGTATTATAGCTACTTTTGTAAACTTAATCAAAATCTGTTTCCACTCCTCTGGCCTCAAGCCCTTAATTTTAGGGCAGAGCAGCTGCACGCTGCAGAGCAACCTGAGAAACCAGAGCGCTCCAACCTGGGGGTAGAGGCATGTGTGTGAGTGGAGGACAATACGAGTGTGTGTTCTGTGTGATGGAGGGTCGGGGAACAGGGAGTTTTTGGGGGGAGTGCAACCTGTCTGCAGTTGAGCGGAAGGTATCCACATACACACAGGTGCACACACACTGTATGTGAGTATGTGAACATATTTGCGGATAAAGGCACATTAACAGGCTAGCAAACCAACACATGCACAGACAAACTGCAAGTTCACTTTAAAACCAATGCGTCAAGGTCTAATTCACAAAACTAACCTCATCTTCTCTCTTCCCCACAGTGATATATTTATGTCTAAGCTATTATCATATAATGGGGAACAACAGGGGAAAATTTACATTGTGGTGCATCAAACACAATAGCCTGTAGTAAATGATACCCTTTCACACTACTATTGAAGTGTAGTGTAGCTGTAATGTTCAATTCGTTGACACAGATTGCACTATGCTGTGCTTGTATTTTGTCCAGCCGCTGCACTTTACAGCATCGTAAATTGGGGCCACTCTAACTGAGATGTTAGAGTGGTAGATCGTCTGAAAATTTTGCCATAGTAACGAAATATGAGCAAGAATTTGTAATTATTATCGGGATAAAGTTTCAGTGTAACGGTGATGTAAGTGGTGATGGTTTCAGTCAATTAAATCATTCAGATTTTACATAATCTAGCTTCACTATCATGTGATTGCATGACAGCGAAATATTCAGTTTGTAAGGTAAAATGAATCAAAGAGAGATTTATTCTACGCTCTGAAACAACAATAACATAAAACAGCAACTTTTTTTTATAGTTTATAGGTTGGAGGCTGCGTTAAAGATATATATATATATATATATATATCTACATATATACATATATACATTTTATCTGGTCATCTGGTACTCCACTGACTAGATTTCACACTTGGGTGCAAAATAGGTGACCCAGAACAGAGCAGAGCCGTGCTGGACCATACTGGCTCCCAAGCTGTCCTGCTGTACAGCACACCTTCGACACCGTGGCTGCAGCTGCTCTGTCCTGTCTCGTGTGTGCATGTGTGCCTGTTCTTGTGCGTATACGTATCCCCTGCACAGGGTCTGTCTGGCCGCAGCTGTCCTTACCTCTATGCGGGTCTCCGGGGCGAGGCTGACCCCTCTGTCCTGAAGCCACTTCAAAGAGACCGGGGACGGGCTGAAGGGGTACGGGGTGCCGGGCCGTCCAGCACGGCTGCTGCTTCCCTGGGCTTTGGGAGCTGGGGCTGGAGTGAAGGTAGGGGGTTGAAGGCATGGAGCGGGGTTGGGTGTGTTGCAGGAGGTGAAGGGAGTCGCAAACATTGGGGGGGATGGTATGTGTGTGGCAGGAGGGCAGAGACAGGAGGCATGGGGGTAGGGATGTTGTCATAGTCAAAAGCTGGAAGTTTAGCTTTGCGTGTGTGTGTGTGTGTGTGTGTGTGTGTGTGTGTGTGTGTTTTCCGTTCAACCTGGACAGACCTTCTGTGCTCTGGTGTCACCTCGGAGTGTCAAGGGTGTGCGTGTGTGTGTGTGTGTGTGTGTGTGTGTGTGTGTGTGTGTGCGTGTGTGTGTGTGTGTGTGTGTGATTCACTCGGCAGCGCACCATCTCACCCACTGGGAGTCAGATGGGAGTATGGACTCTGTAGTCAAATACATATATATTTTGTGATGTTTTAGTATTTGTCTTACATTACACTGTTAGTCTTGTTCCTGTTGTGATAGCGGCATAAACTCTCGGGATGGTATTCTCAGTCGGTCGGTCCACCTTTGATCCAAACTAATCCCAACAACTATTTGATGGATTGGCATGACATTTAGTACAAACATTCATGGTGCCCAGAGGATGAATTCTAATGACTTTGGTGATTCCTTGACTTTTCCTCTCGCGATACCCACAGGACAAAGTTTTCATTTAGCCTGTGAAATATTTACTCCGGGGATTGGCCCCAAATTTTCTACAGATGTTTGACATTTAAAGTTTTTTGGGAAACCTCAGCAAATATTGAAATTTGGGACACATATTTATGACCCCCTCAGGGTGAATTCCAGGAACTTTTTTTAATCTAGTGCCATCATCAGGGCAAGTTTTGCTTTATGACTAAATTCCTGAAAAACAAATGACATTCCCATCATCCTCAGCCATGCTTTGTGTTTGTTGCTAATGAGCAAATATTTGCTTGCTAAACTAAGATAGTAGCATCAGCATCTTGACATTAACCTTCATGCTTAAAGCACCACTGTGCCCATAAGTACAACCTCTGTTGTTTTGAGAATGTACCCTCCCATTCTTATTTTTACTTGATTTATGCTATTTTTACATGCACTCTGCCACACATTTCACATCATCTATTATGTACTTGCTTACCTCTCTCTCTTACACACACACACACACACACACACACACACACACACACACACACTGTATACACACACATGGAAACCTAACATGCCAGAAGTTCACAAACATACACCATGTGGTGCACTTGTGAGTGAGATCACGCACTGATGAGCAAAACATACCTAGAGGATCCCACCTCAAAATGTTATTCTTCTACAGCTGATCTGACTGACTGGACAGACTCACTCTTCCACTGCAAAGATGGTTCATAATGATGCCTCGAGGGAACCTAGAAAATAGACAAGTGCACTTATTATAAGATCACTGTTTATCCAAGTCCCTTTGAATGGAGGTCATGTAGAGAGTAACATCAGGGCCAATAAACCCAACCATTTTTATTTATATATTGGTTCAAATAGTACACACCCTATGAAATATGCATCTGTATGCTATATTGATATTGATATATGTGATAATTTTACTACATTACAGTCCATGCAGAGAAAAACAAGCTCTCCACATCTTCTATAGGTTTTAAAAAAAAACAATTGTTGTGGAAGGTACTTTTTCCTTTTCCTTTTATAGTACAGTACAGGCCCACCAAGTTCTTCACTTTATCCTTGTGCGTATGCTTCAAACCTTCAAATCATAATTTGACAGTGCAGGACGTACATTTTACATGTGTGTCCAAGTTGATGCCTGACTCTAAGTTGTTTGTTTGTGTGTGTGGGACACGTCTGGCCACAGCAATGGCAACAGAAGGGCTCCCTTGTGTTGTCTTTTTTCCTTTTCAAGCTGTCTCGTTACCCCCACCTCCACTGCACACACACACACACACACACACACACACACACACACACACACACACACACACACACACCTTCCCTGGCTGCTGGTTTTTGCCCATACTCCCCCTCTGCACACAGGGCTGTGAGCAAAAGGCCAGCTGATGGTAGTATGTGTATGCGTGTTAAAAAAAGAGTGAGAACAGTACACACATATATCATCTGACACGCTAGGTCCACCTGTGTCTGCGCTCTGTGCCCTGCCATTGCCAAAAATCGACACCCTCTGCCACTGCAGCACAGCTCCACACTCCACACCATGTGGGGGGGTGGGGGGGGGGGGGGCAAACAGGGGGAGGGAGGAGAAAAAGAAGAGAGAGTAGGATGAGGGAGGGCGTTGTAGTGCCAGAACGTCAATATTTCATTTTTAAGTTAAAATGTTTGCATATTACGTAATCACATTCGTGCTTTTATATATGAAATGAGATAGAGAGAAAATAATCCAATCTTAATTTCGGAGGCTTTTGATTGACTAGACCTGTGCAAGGATGCCCAAACTCACCATCACACCTAACAATGTTAAAGCCCTGTAATAGGACAGCTGACGGCGCTGGCTTGAAACGACCTGCACAGGAATTTAAAGAAAATGCATTGTATCAACAACTTGATCCTTAAATGTACTCTGAACATTTTGGTTTACACTGGAGAGATCAGCTGTTCAGTACAGATTTTAGCCATGTGCTATGCAGCTGTCTGATCCTTCCGGCTGTAAACAACATTTAAGATAATGCAATGTACTAATGTTAAGAGGCCGCAGGGATTACTGACCCTACTGACTTACAGCTAACTGTCTGCTCAGTTGCTCACTATGTTTCTGTAAATAATAGACTAAAAAATATAAATCCTTATCACACATAATGCTTATCGCACAGTTCAATTTACTTACTGCTTCAGATAGAGATAAAATATAAAAAATTGTCAGAGTGCAGCATCACAAATCATTAACCAATTAATAAATGACTCATCAGCCAGAAATCCATGCACTGAAATTAATTTAGTTTCGGATTAGGTGAGCGCTTTACTGTATATAGACGCATGGTCTCTTTTAAAGGGGAATTCCAACTGTTTAAAAACAGTTATACTGTAACCCTGATATCTCACAAGAGTTACCTTAGATTTCTATTTTTAACAGAAAGCCTGTGTGACAAGCTGGACGAGCTGGATTTGAAAGACTTATAGGCTTATAGAACACATCTGACCTTTAATTGGCACTTGTCTATGTTTGTGGGGAATCAGAGATAAAAGCTTTTTCACCTTAGAAGGTTAAAATCAATATGAATATGGATTTTCATTATTTTCATGACATTGTTTCCCAGAAGACATTTGGGCATGTCACAGTAGGAAATTGCAAGTGTAAATACTAAAATCAACAATGGTTGAATTCCAGATACTTGCTTGGTTTCAGGGTCCTGCCTGCTTGCTCACTGGCACACTATTAAAGCTTTTCTATTAAAGCTTTTCTATTAAAGTACTGTTGGGTTGTTTAATTTGTAACGAAATATCACCTTTTATTATAAGCTCTTCATATGATTTGCATGCAGTGGTGGAAAGTAACCAAGTACATTTACTGAAAGGGTGTTAAGTACAATTTTTCAGGAACTTGTACTTAAGTTGAGTATATCTATTTTATGCCACTTTATAGGCTTTCTACTCCACTACATTTCAGAAGCAAATAGTGTTCATTTTAATCCATTACATTTGTTTGATAACTTTAATTAGTAGTTACTTTACACATTTCGATTATTAATACGAAATATAACCCAAAATGAGATTAGCAACTCACCTTTACAAGCTGCAACATTAAAATGATAAACACATTAATGCATCAATACTTATAATACGGTATCATGACAATAATAATTGTGAAATGTTACCATTCTGCATGAGTGCTTTTACTTTACTTTTGTTAGGTACATTTATTTTACTATTTATATAGCAGAAATTTTACCTGTAACAGTATTTCTACACTGTGATATTGATACTTTTACTTAAATACAAGATCTAAGTACTTCTTCCACCACAAGCATTTTCATTTGTAAAGTAACTAAAGCTGTCAAATAATTGTAATTAAGTAAAAAAAAAAAGAAAAGTAGCCTATTACTTCCTATACTTGGACCAGAACCAGTACGCCGGCTGATTCTCGCGATGGTTGGCTTATTAGCCGGCAGAGACACACACGGGATGTTGGAATGGGATGATGAGAGAGGAGACGCACACACGCCGAGCTGACACCGTTTACACCGAAAACGGGAGGACAAGGCGAGACGGTAATGATGTGTGTGTATGCGTGCACCTGTGCACGAGAGAGAAAAAGGGGGTTTTGCCGTTTCTCCGGGTGACGTCACTATAGTTTTCCTGCGTTAACGGTTGTTTTGACTTCGCTCCTTCGGAAATCCGTATGACGAGTACCGTTCTAGCGTTAACTGCGACGGTTATGAACAGCAGGTGCACGCAGGAAGACCACCGCACCTGTGCCGCTACAGGTAACACTGAGAAAATAATATAGACTCCGCTAAAGCTGTAGCTGTTGTGTCTTTTTGACAGATTATTTTCATTTTAAATAACATCCGTGCCGTTTTCTGCCATGCTGCATGCAACATACCTCAGTTTGACAGCCGTCCTAGCACCGTGACGTAATTATATGACGCAGTGCTGGTGCCACTCATTCATGGTCTTAGTGGCCACATGTGTGATTAATAGGGTATGTCACACTCATGGCACATATGTATTTGATGATAATGATGGAGGATAGTGTTTATAATGCTGCTGCATCAATGCCTGGACCCATGATTAGGGTACTTTTTCTGGTACTGAGTGTGACTGACATGTGTTTATACCACTAAGTATTTGAAACTGTTGGCATTGAATATTTGGTCAGTTTTGTAATCTTGTGTACTTGGTCTTTGATCAGATAATTCCGCAACCCTTTGAAAATGGAGGATACGTACTACATGACTGAGATACACTTTCTCTTACATTGTGCTGCGTTTAACAATTGTTTACATCATCACTTAATCTATACATTATATTGTCAATGAATTGATTCGTCTATAAAATGTCAGAAAATTGTGTAAATTGGAAGTTGACAGATTTCAAATGTTTTGTTTCGTCCGGCCAACAGTTCAAACCCCAAAGATGTTCAAATTACATTGCTATAAAACAGAAAATACTCAAATGCAAAAAACACTGGTACCACTATACTTGGTGTCTTTGCATAAAAAGTGCAAAATAGTTGAATCATTACTTGGTCAACAAATAGTTTCAGCTCTACTTAATGAAAGCAGCATGTCAGCAGCAACTTCTGTCCTCCATCAGCGTACACGGGTTACATTCAGCAACTCCATTTTGGCCATGCTCACAGTCCAATACACAATTCCTGTAATTGCATGCATGAAATGGAAGAAAATAGACTTGAATCACAAGTGTGTAAAGTGCTTGTGAAACTCAAGCTCTCAGGCAGCTCGTGTGGTCAGCTATATGGATTTAAAATAGAAGTCATTTTCTTCGTCAGACGTGCATTAGATAGACAAAACGCATCCTGTGTTAGCAGTGTAACACTTGAAGTCCTGCCAAAATCATGGCTTTCATTTTAGGAAGAAGATGGTTGGCTCACTGCTGCTGATGTCAGCCAGGGTTTGTATGAGGCCACAGTTTATGGTGAGGTGACAGGAAGGTGGTAGAAACAGGAACGTATTAATATTATATTGTAGAGTTCTCCTCTCTGTACACACGTTGTATGAAAGAGCCACACCAATAATTCTGCGTGTTTTAGCGCATTTTATACAGTGTGTTCAGCCATTTAAAATCATAGGTTTAGAGTTTGAGTGATTCTCTACCACCTAAGTTTCAGTAATTTGCTCTATTTATTGTTTGTCTAAGTATATTAAGCAGTAATGCAGTTCTCGGCAGGTATTTGTTTTGAAAAGTTATTGATGTGTTTAATTGTTCTTAGGCACAGAGGAAATAATCAAAACATTTAGCAACCTCACCTTGAAGAATCTGTTGAGGTGTCAAGCTTGCAAATGTCCGGTGTCGTGTTTTAAGATGAGGAAAAGACCTTTATAGTTTCAGCCATTACTCAACGTTTTGCTCTTTTTTTCGCACTATAACAGCTGTGTAGCAGTGTAACAACAGCTTGTAAATGTAAACGGCAAACGGTTGATATGTGTCAGAGCTGTGTTTAGATAGTTTCTTTTCTCACTAACTCCTTTCTCCACTGTCTTCTTTTCTTGTTGTTGCCTCTGGAATGAAACCTCATGAGATAAATGTTGTCTGGCCGGAGCTTCCCCCGGCATGGCTGGTTCATCATGGCAGTGCATATCTCCATAGAAACAGCTGCCCTGGTGACAAAGGGGTTGCCACTGTCTGGACATTTTGTCTCCTCTCTTTTTCCTCATGTGTCCCTTTTTGTCTCCTCTTGCCTCTCAACATGTTGTCCAGATTAAGGTTAAAGCTAACCAAAGCTTCATTGAATTACACTGTAGATTTAAAGGTTAATCTAGAACAGAACAGTACAGTATACCTATAAAAAGGATTCGATCCCCTTGGATGTGATTACTAGGGCTGGGAATCATTCGGAATTTTCTCCCACATCTTTTTGGGAGTTTCAGAATGGACCAGCAATACTTAAGCCATAGTTTGACAAGTATAAACATGGTTTCTATAACACGCTTTCTTTTTTTATTTAAGAAAAACGTTTTCAACTCTTAAACCAAGCAGCTGTATAACAAGAATTGTCTAAAAATTGTCTAATTTTGATAAAAATCAGGAACTCTGAATAAGCAAATTAAAGACATCAGACATTTGATGGCAGATTGCTGTACTTTTTGATACTGCCTTATCAAAACAGTCTAATCTTAATCTTACAATCAGTCATTGCAGCCAGAGTTACTCAGTAAGTTAAAAAGCAAGCAGCAAAGTAATAACAATTGGTTGTCATTTGGATTTGGTGTTATTTCTACCATAGTCATAGTCTTCAACTAAAATCACATTGTTTTTGGTGAGAATTTATTGGCAGTTCGCACCAAACTTTGTCTTAGGGGTGGGATGGGGGAAATCCATCCTTTGTACTTCTTAGTAATACTGAGTAATCAAGCTCATGGCAGCCAAGCATATGAAAGGGACGAAAAAATTAAATTTTAAGGAAATTGACACGTATTGTAAAAGGGGTACACAAAGTGAAAGCATTGTAGCAGCCCTTGTGACCAAGAAATGTTGAACTAGTCTGCATTTGCTCGTTTGGTTTCAGATTTGTCACTATACTGCTGCCTCGACATAAAAAAAAGCTCTGTCTCACCTACTAGGGTTATGACGCTGCAGTCATTCCGAGTGTCTGCAGCAGCGCAAACACCAGCTGATTAGAATACTGATTACCAGCTAGATGGCTGCGACTGCTAGCCTAGCCGCCGTAGTGCTGATTTTCCATTCAAGCGGAGCGGCGTAGTGTTGTTGCGCGTTGTGTAATACAGTGTAGTAGGGTGCATTTGAGGTGAACACGGCAGCTCTGCAGAGAGAGAGAGAGAGGGGGGAGAGCGGGAGGGAGACGACAGAGAGGTGCAGAGATTTGGGCAGAGAGAAAGAGAGTGTGAGAGCATCCCTCACTGCTGTTGTTGCTATTTATAGCCAAGCCCTACTCCACAGTCCTGAGATGCTCTCTCACCTCCCACATATAGACAAAACCAGCCTACACACAAAAATCATTTGACATGCAGAAATACAGCAAGCACAGAAAGGTAGACTGGGTTTTTGCAAACAGCGCAACTTGCTCATGAAAGATCTATGAATGGGGGAGAAGCAGAACTCAGGGGGTATTTGTTTGGCAATCAAGGTCAGTTATTGCTTCATCGAGAGCTCTGCAATTATTCATCCTGTTTATCAGAGAGAGGTTGAGTGATAGAAAGAGGAACATGGGTGTATGATTGGGTGGTGTGGAGCATTTGTCCTCACAATAACTAGTTTCATACAATCTTGTCAGATTGTATGAAATGTCTTTGGAGGGGGAGAGGGGAGAGAGGGAGCAGTAAAGGAGGAGATAAATAAATCCATGCCTTCTTTTTTCTTTATCTTTCTTTTTTTTTTCCTCCTTTCACTTCCTTTCAGGCTGAGTCACTGCTGGTGAGGAGGAAGGTCTGGAGAGGGAACGACAGAGGAGGAGGAGGAGGTGGAGAAGGAGGGGGAGAAGAAGAAGAAGAAGAAGAAGAAGAAGGGAGGGAGACAGAGAGATAAGCCACAACAGGAAAGAAACGACACATACAGACACACACACTGTGTTTGTGTGTGTGTGTGTGAGAGGGAGACTGCGCGAACGAGAGGTTGAACGGGAAAGGAAGGAAGGGAGGGAGAGTGACGCGGAGGCTGGGAGAGCCTCTCCCCCCTCCTCCTCTCCTCCTCTCCCTCTCTTTCTCTCTTCTCCTCCTCTCCTCCCCTCCTCCCTCCCTCCCTCTCTCTCTCTGTGGAGCAGGCGTGTAGCGGCATCAGACTCGGCGTGAAGGAACCATGAGCGATGTCACCATCGTTAGAGAGGGATGGCTCCAGAAACGGGGTAAGTACATCCAGTACCTCTCTTCCTCTACTCCCCTCCTCTCTACCTCTCTACCTCTTTCCTCTCCTCCTTTACTCTGTCTCTCGTCTAGACTGAGGGCCTGGCCGTGCCTGTCCACATGTGCCGGTGGAAGGATGGGAGTGTTTGCGATTGAGTGTGTGTGTGTGTGTGATGACATGACTGTCTGATTATCTAGTATACGAGTACACACTTGTGTGTGTGTGTTTCCCCCACAGGGATGTGTGTCTTTATTATAAGCTTGGCTGGCTGTTTATTTGCTAAGCCTCTATGTGCTTCAAGCAGGTTGTGTCTGAAAAGAGTGTGAGCATGGGTATGTGCATGTATTTGTATGCACAAGTGTGTGTGTGTGTAGTTAATAACATCTACCAGGCCCGTAGTAACACTGCTGTTCTGTTTGTGTACTAGTCTGTGAAACCAGTTAGTTCTGTCTGTCTGAGGTATTATTGAACAGTTATGTTTTAAGTCATATGACATCGGGTTGAAGTGGGCACTGATGACACATCCTGTTTACAACCAAATTCAAGGGAAATTGTAAAACAACATTGCCATAGCTGAAGAGCATGAAGCAAAGATAGTTTACTTCCCTGTTCTCAGACATCCGTGACTTATGTTCAGCGAGGGGTTGCTGCAACAGGTGAAAAGTCATTGGTAGCGGGGTCAAACCGAACCACTTGACGGTCAAAAAGTGATATACAGTAGGTCTGTGATGACTGAAAGGCACTGTAGGACTTTGTGTTTTCCTTTTAACATACTGACATTGCCCCCAAAACCACAATGTGTGTTGTCGTAGAAGAGCCTCAGGGATAGAACAAAGGGGGTTTCCAGACTTTTAGGCCAATGAGCATCATCCCCCTGACTATGTGATGGCGTCTAGGAATGTGTAACACAAACTGTTGAACAGGAAGTGACTTGATGCATAACAGACAGCAGGCTTCTGGGTAATGTAGGCTATCACTATGGCACAACGGGACAACATGTTGGATGACCGAGTGCTCCTTACTGCATGGAGTGGATGCTGTCTCTCACTGTGTCACACACTTGCACAAATACAGTACACACTCTGTACTGCTGAAGTAGAGGGGAGGATCTTGGTCTACTGTAGATGTGCCAGCATGCCATTGTGATCCTCAGACAGTCGTCTGTGCATATTAAGAGGAACACATCGCCCCCAGTCACGACGCAGCGCTACCAGTGTTCGTCAGTGTGTGAGAGAGGTAGAGATAGAGGTTGGAGGGAAAGGGGGGGGGCTGTTTGTGTCAGGAATATGAATGTTTGTCTGCATCATATGCTAAATCTTTGTCTGTGTTTGTGTGTGTGTGTGGAGAGGAGCAAGGTCGGGGTGCTGACTCACTGTCCAGGTCGTGATACAGCAGAGACTGCAGTCTTAGTCATTAGACAGCTTTTCACTGAACTGAAGCGGCAAGAGAGAGGTTGCATCTGGAAGGCCCTGTGCGTTTTAACTCTTCCACCAAATACTACTCACGGTTTTGTTTTGAATTAAGCGGCAGTAAGACAGTGACACTAAAAGACTGAATTTCAGTCAGGAGAGGCTTAATTTAGAGTGAACAAATAAATGTATTACATGGTGCACAACAAAATTAGAATTGTGGAGAGTCTTTGGCGATTAGACCCATCGTGACGTTGTCATACTTAGTGATGCCGAGGTTAGATCAGGAATAGTCCCCCCCAATGTAGTCTAGACATTGGTGGTGGTGGTAGAGAGATGAAGAAAGTTGCTGAAGATCTGGATGATTGGATGTGGAGTGGGACGTCTGATGAACTCGGTGGAAGTAACCTTGGGCACTGGATATGATGAAGACTGAAGGTGAATTGTTTTTACTAAAACGACAACTGGCAGCAGAGAGGAGAAGAGTTTTTTTATTTTTATTTTAAGTTTGACAGAAACAATATGATAGGCTTAGGGATTGTGGCCAAATCTGGTTGGTTTGTATAAGCGTGAATGCCCAGAGTCAGCTGATGGAGAAGAAGCTGGAGAACGAGAGATGGAGAGATTTGTGAATGAATGAGAGCGTAAAAAGAGTCTGAACTTTCGCCAAGCTTCATGAGTGGAAGATTAGAAAGAAAGACTGATGATGTAGATAAGAAGGAAAGAGAGGAAATAGTGTAACAGAACTCTGTATGAAGGAGAGATGTTCGCATGCTTCTCAGAGGCTTGTAATTCAAGAAGTCATGAAAAACCTGTATTTCATAAGAAGGTAAATTACTGCTGACTGCTGTATTGTTTGCCTGTCAATCTCATAATTGATCATTTTATGTTAGATGTTAAGTGGATATATTTTCTTCCTGCAGTTCTGGCTTACAACAGCCGGTTAAGATATGCTTCCAATATGGTAAAAGTAATTTAATGATCGTTAGTTGTAAAAATAATTGTATGTTCCCAGTTTTACTTACAATTGGATTTTTCTGAAAAGTAAGCAGTCGGGTCAAATATGTTGGTCATCATTTGATAGAAAACTCTGAGCATGACAGAGATTTATATCAACATTGTTGTAAATTTCATTCTCAGGGCATCGAGGGCAGCACATCGTACATACATTCCTCGCGCTCTACTGATGTGATGGTTTGGCTGTTCAGGACTTGCTGTTAGTACAAGAAACAGCTCATGCGTGGTTTACGTTTATTTTACCATAATTTGACCAGAATGGGTAATTGATAGTGATGATGGTTGGTTTTGAATGTTTCTAAATGTCTGTTTTATAGTCTTTTAACTTGCCTCTGTCTTTTGTTGTCTGATTAATGGGTCCAGTAATAAAGTGTTTCCCCCTTCATTACAGCACAAAGTATTGCTGGTGACTTGTTGCTCATGCACCCTCATGGGGATGCTCGCCTCCCGGCATGTTTTATGAAGGATCTGTGTGCATCTGTGACTGTGTAGCTTTTGTTAGAGAAGCCACTAACCATTCGAATAATTGGTCAAACATTAGGTGTGCTAGATTACGGCAAAGTCACTTATTGACTTTTGGAGACTCGGAAGGAACATTTTGTACCCTATGTTCTAAAGTTAAATGCATTAATGGACGAAAGTTCACCGCTGTAGAGGAAAGGGGGTGCGCTGGATTTATAACACAAGACAAAACGGGAGCATAGTTGCGAAATGGAATGTAGAATATGTCCGTTATCTTGTTTTCATAATCGCCAAAATTGTAATTGAAATTCGAGTAATTGCACAGCCCTACCAATGTTGGATCGATTTGCATTTCAGTGGATGCTGATCACCTCGGTGGTATGCAGGTGCATTCATTTCAGTAAGCATGTCCATGTATAGTATATAAGACTCTCAATGGGAAACATTACACAGAATGTTTCCTCACAATCCATCAGTTCAACTTAAAATAAAGAGTGTTTCAAGTGTTTTGAAAGATCGATAAGAGATAAAAACACAAAATCATTAGCATAAAAGTGTGATGTGATGAAATAAAGCGGTAAGATATGAATTCAAAGATTGCTCATCACCACGAGCCAATCATCATCTTGGAACACAGAGACAAACCTCAGGAACATCCTTTCGAGCTACAGTACACGATGTCCTCAGATGACCAAGCCTCTCAGTACTCTCATGCTCACTGCCATGGCGAACATTTCCTTCCTCTTTTCATTAAATCACAGTGGGCAGTGCATTCGGCTGCAGCATTTCTTCATCTTTGGAAATAATGAACAGTAGATGAGTACATGTTCCAGAATCTGTCACCGGTATAAAGGCAACAGACTTGTAAGAATATATCCAATGTTTGGAAACATGTTTTAATCCCAAAGACTGAAGGATTTAAAAACGATACTTTGACTGACATGTGCTAGAACATCTGATGGATAGATGTTAGCTACAGCCACATTGTCTTCTGTTAAATGTTGTGTTTTGGGGGTAAAAATCAGGAGTTGCTCTCGGACGCCACAGGGCTGTTTTCTTGAATGAGAATCTGAAGTGAACTCCACTTCATTTCCGCCCAGACCAGGTGTTTACCTTCTGTCAGTCCACGTGAGGCCACAGAGGTCACAGTCAGCCGCTGTAGTCGAGGATAATGTTACCTCCACCAGCATCAACCCACACAGCAGTCAGCACAACAGATGGCCATGAGAGAGGAAAGAAGGAGAAACACTGAGGGAGGGAGACGGGGGAGAACACCGTCGTATTTATATTACAGTTTTTGACATTACTGTCCTCCAGAAGTGCTTCTCTGCAGAGCTACTAATTAGATGAGATACAGCTTTGTCAAAGTGGAGAAAGTCTTGTTGCTGACTCGGTTTTGAAATAATCCAAGATCAATGATTCTTTGTCTCCCAGGAGGGTTTAAGACGTCACATATACGTTGAATTTAAGAGGATGTTAAACATTTAAAGTTAAAGAACAATACATTACCAACCCTATGTGGTTTAGTCACAAGGCTTTGATAATGGATTGATGTTATATTCAACAGTCACATTTATTGAGATGGTAAGTTCAAGTGGCCCTTTATAGATATTAAAGGTTTAACATATGCTTGACTTCTCAAGCCCTCTTCACACAGGATTATAATCTAATATGAATCTACCATGCACACACTCTGTAACATACTACAAATTCAGCTACATATAACTTAGCATATTTTGTCAAACCCGGTCATCTGATAATATTCGACTGATCATCTCAGTAGCTAAGAGAGTTCTCCTTTTCTTTCTTCTTCCTCTGGCAGGACGATGCAGTGGAAGTTATTATTGATTTCTGTGAGCATTTTGGATACAAATTCAGGGGTTCATAGGGCTGTGGTTACATTTATATTGACATGATTTTGTAGTGGACATGATGCAGTATTAAATGACAATGCTGCATCCCACCCATTGAAATGTTCTGCATGTCTTGCTGTGGCTCTGTGTCTTGAGATCTGTTCTGCTCTTGCTCCTTATATCTTTAACATTGTTTGTTTGCAAATCGCATCCATAATATGTAGAATACCGGTCACAGTGTGGGCTCTTTCACTGAGGGGACAGGTAGGACGTCACTCCATTAGATATTCAATGTCTCCTTTTATGAAAATCCATTTGTGTGTCCCAACCCGTCACTGAATGCATCATGGCATGATTGTCTGATAGACATCAAACTGAAATGCGAATCAACACACCTGTCCTCGTTTACACTCTCTTCTCTGTACTCTCTATCTCTACAACTCTTACACCGTGTAATGTATGGGCTATACTGGATACGTTGGAGTGCTGTGGGGTTCATTGGGTGCAGTGCAGTGCGGCAGCCATCTTGGCTCAGTGAGTTCAGTGAGTTCAATGTTGCTGGAGGCTGGCTGGCTGGCTGGATCAGGTGGCAGTGCCAGATCCCTGATATCAATCACCAGCCGCTGCTGCTGCTGCTGCTGCTGCTGCTGCTGCTGCCGCCACCACTGTCTGCTGTGTCGCCCTTTTTCTTTCCTCTCCTCTCCTCCTCCTCCTCCTCTGTCCTGCCTCTGCTCTAGACTCTGTCAACACAACTCACCCCCTTTTATTGCAATTCACACTCTCTTTCCCTCTCTGTCTACCTCTATATCTCTTTCCATCTCCCTGTACTTCTCTCATTCTATCCCCTCTGTTTCTCAACCTAACATGTATATACCAGGCAATAGCAGACAGGGAGACAGTACAGGCTTTGTTATGAATGGCATCCTCTTGCACATCCGGAGGAAGTGTACGCTCCAGTGTGGCTTTACAAACTGTCTCCATTGTCCTACGAATGACTCACTCTACACTGCAGAGAATGGCAGACAGACAGACAGACCAGTCTGCAGAGCCTACAGACAGACAGACAGACCAGTCTGCAGACCCTACAGACAGACAGACCAGTCTGCAGAGCCTACAGACAGACAGACAGCAGAGGAAAGACGGGCAGTGAGACGGATAGTTTGTGACAGATCTAGCCAGAACAGAGGCAGACAGCTTGCCAATACAGAAGAGACCTGCAACTTGCAGGTACATACGCAGAATAAAAGACAGATGGGTAACAGACACAGACAGGCAGCAGAGAGTGTGTCCCCTTTGTATTTAATCGGAATGTGATGTTTTTGTTTTGCAAAATTGTTGAGTACAAATTGAGATAATAAACCTTGAATTTGAATTTAGCTCCAAATTAAAGCTGCACCAGGCAAGAATGTCATATAAACACACCTGTCTTATCTATCTTATCTTATCTTATCTTACCTGTCACAGATTTAGGTTGCACCAGAGAAGAGAAGAATGTCCTCTTCTGGAGTTCTGTATGGTTACTGCCAGCATATCTGGTCCACTGGAGAATGTGACGAATAGAAACGAATGAGCGCAAAACTAAACAGCAACGAGCAGCCTCTCAATTACATTTTATTATATATTCCTTTTTCTTGCTCTTTTGACAACCACTCAGAGAAAGGGTGTAAAGAGATGTAAATGTGCATCTTATGCCACCATACGGCATTATAACTATGTTGGCATATATACATTACTTTGCATATACCCAGTTCTACATTGCCAATGCAGTAGCTGCTTGCTGTTTTGAATGTTGTAGCTTTTAACTTCCCTTACGCTTTCCCTACACTTACAGATAGATAAATACAGTGAAGTTGTATAACTCTGCAGACTCAGAAATAAAGTCAGTGGTAAGTGATACAGTAGCAAGCATCCCTGAAAAGGCAATACAAACAGAGAGACGGATTAATGGAAGAGTGAGTGAATGAACTAATGACGTCTTGGGTAAATGAATGAATGAATGGATCTCTCTATCTGAAAACTTGGATAGAGGAGGAGAGAAGGGGTGAGAGAAGTTTGTAGTTCAGGAACATCGAAGTGCTGACCTGAAACATTTGATCACAGTTTAAATTGGATAGATGCACGTGCATTCACACATACAGCTATTTAATACCGCATATACATTGTTGATCATCTGCTGGTAATAATTCATCAAATAGCAGAGAGTTATGTTGTTGCAGTTTGTACAGTAACAAATGTATGCGTTAGTAAAATACTAATGTACTATAAAACACCATTTAAACTAAGCTTTTTAAATCTTATCGTCAACTGTTCCAAGGAGGTTGTTTAAGGGCAGAAACTCTGTCATCATGGGTTTCCTCATCAACCAGTTTCTATCCATCACTATTCCACAGGCATACTAACACAGAGATAAGACCAAAGGGGCGGTGTGTGTGTGTGTGTGTGTGTGTGTGTGTGTGTGTGTGTAGTGTAACATCTTGAAGTATTGTGGGCTGGTTGGAGTAGGCTTTGGGCTGATTAGAGGAGGCAGGTAAGAGTGGGGGTTGGTTTGGCTGATTTAGGCCAACAGAGTAGTGCCTAGTGGCTAACAGCTAGTGTAAGTGTTTGCTGGCAGGAGAAGGACCCCAGAGTGGGACCATTTGGTCTCATATTGCCACTTAATTTGTTTCTTTGGCCATCCGAGTCTATAAGATATTGATCCATAACATTATATTGTTATTATTATACTGTACTAAATCTGTGTTTTATGTCTTACAAAAGAATACCGTTGAGGACCTGTAGAGCTCAGTTCCAACTGCTGGTTCTCCAATCTCATGTACAATAGACAATCAAATATACACTCACTCATTATTAGGATAATGAAACCACAGTTTGATGGTATTTTTAGATGCCTCAGTTATCAGCCTTTTGCTTACCAAAGTTGACAGAACGATCGCCACTCCGGTTATAGCTCATAATTAAGTTGAGAATGATCACATATAAGATTTACTAAATACAGGTATGTCAGGGCAGAAAATGAGATTTCCCTAAAAAGAAGTTGTTCAGTTGTGCTCAGGTACATTCTGTGCTGCTGTGGGATTTTCTGGGATGCTAATTGTATGATTTTTAATTACATACTTAACTTTAATTTGTTCAACTTTCATTTACCTGAGCAGATGAGTCAACAACAACAGTGAGTGTGGGTAAAGTGTTGTTTTTTTAATCTTTCTGTTCTTTTTTTGTCACAGGAAAAGTGGTTTTAAACAAGGGCAATAACAGCAGCCACAATGGTGGACAGTGGTCTACATCTGGTTGCCAAGGGAAACTGGACAACCATTGTTGCTCAGTTACATCCTTGATGTATTTTCTCCTATTCACTCTGCTACTGTGGCACACAGCTCTGTGTTGCTTTATTTGTAAAACAGAGCATCTGTTCAAGAGAGCAACCTCTCTTTACAGAAGCTTATGGGCAGACCATGAAGGCAGCAGCTGTTTGAGGCTACTGCAGGCACTCGCAATTTTATTTAGGGTTTCTGAATTGATTACCCAGTCTGATGGTCGTCAGATAAGACACAGGGATCACTATTGTAAAGCAGAGCCACTTGACTGTACACTCAGCTTTACAGTTGGCCCCTTCTTTACCTTACTGTTGAGCAAAGGTGAGTAGGGATTTGGGAAATCCATCAGCACCGTCAGTCGGTTTGTGTCGGTGTGTGAAACAAATAACATACCAACACTGCTGTGGTTGTCTTCATTTCAATGATGAATATCTTTAAACTAACAGTATTCATTTTGTACGCCATACCTCGAGTGAAATATTATGTGTTTTAGGCAGCAGTGTCAAGAGTTGACAAGTGTAGTTCAGAGCAGCAAAGCTACGCACTACAGATGTCTCTGCTCTGGCAGCCAGATGTGAAGTAAAGACGCAGTTTTATGTGACAGCCTGTTGAAACATCTGGTAATTTTGATTACCAAGGTAAATATATGGCCACCTTCGGTGGGTTTGGTTTGAGTTTGCTCCGGTTTTGCTTCACTTAATAGTTGAGCTGCATGCTGATGTCATAGTGGCCAGGATAAAGGGACAGTCAGTCTATTTATATCGTCCCACCTGTAATCTGTCGCTGACGGGATTAACTAAGCCACTAGCTTCAGCCTGCTGTGCCACACAGACACACTGCAAATGTGAGTCATGAATTAATCCATGCATTCACAAAGATGTACAGTTACAACAGTGTGTACAGTACATTCAAGGCACACAAGTGTATCAAATGTGATCGTTATTAGGATATTCTGGGAAAGGAACGACAAATATTTGTCTGTTTTAACCAACCAGAAAATGTGACACTGTAATCATGTTGCAAGCTTTTTTTCCTTCTATTTGTGTACATATGTGCTTGCATGCACGTCTCTTGAGTTTTATGCATCTTTCACAGAGTCTCATTTAGTTCGCCTGATTAAAAACAGAGAGGAAGAAGAGACCAAACATTGACAGAATTTTTCATCCTCCCTCAGCCTCCACCGCTTCTGGTTGCCAATCTCCAGTCATTAATTAGCTGTCCATGACAAAATTCCCAGTTCCCAATCTGATACTAGTGTAGAGCAGCGGACGGCAGTGGTAATCATGTCAGCAAGACTTGGCTCAGTGTTCTGAGGGGGCTAAATCTCTCCCATATGGTCCACTGGCTGGGGCCCGCACCTCACCAAGCTCTCATTAAACTAGTGCTTAATATACCAAGGTAAAGAGGGACGGACACACACACACACTAATGTATACACTCAGCTGTAAGAAACAAATCAAGACATCTGACAGGGGATTGGGCACAAAGGGACTGGAGGACAAGGAGGTGGTGTTTGTTTCGGTGTTTTTGTGTGTGTGTGTGTGTGTGTGTGTGTGTGTGTGTCTGTGTTTTGAGAGACTGATGCTATACAATTGTTGATTTGCCATCTGTCATCAAGAAAAGAGTTCTATCTTTGTTTGTGTGTGTGTGTACAGAGGAAAGATGAGACGAGGAAAGAAAGAAGGAAACAGTCAGTGAGGTGCAGATGTCTCTCAGCATAGCGGCTGGAACATGAGGTTCAATGGCAGACTGCTGTATGAGAGGAGTTGGAGGAGAACAGAGAACAGAGAAGAAAAGAGGCGAACATCTGCCATATTCAGATATTGCGCCGTGAGTGTTTTTACACAATATCTTGAGTTTGAATAGACCTGGGAAACGGCCTGCTCATTAAGTATTTTGCAGGGCTGTAGGCAGGCAGGTTCAGAAAGCACCAATATCACTGTGGGTTTCACATATACTCTTCAGTACATTTTATCAATATGTATGCACAACTACTTATCACGACGAAAGTACGTTTTTGGTGCAGTGCCAAAAATTGGTTTAAGTACGTACTTTGTTATACCCAGAAAATGGCCTTGTAAAAATCATTATGAGAAACACCTAAAACCACAAATTCTTAGAGTTGCAATCTCCTGATGGAGATTATAAGCGATATAAAATTAGTTTTGAGATTTGGTTGTGATTTATTTTTCTAGAAAATGCAAGCAGATGTAAAGAATAATACAGAATACAAGAACACAATTATTCAATTCAAGAATATAGGGATTATCTCACAAAGGTATTTGACATTTTTTATATAAATGTGTATTTTTTGTCTTGTACTGATTACAACATGGTAAACACATGTTGTCATCTTTGTCTGTTTTGAATTGTCTCTGAGCCTCAAGTGCCTGATGCCGGCCAGCTGAGGTGGACACGTTGTCAAAAACAGCCTCTTAGACGAACAGACGTTAGAACAAGACAAACACCAGCTCTCAGGAAAGGAGAGAGAAGTGTTTGTCTGAGATTAACTGACATATAGAGTTGTCTGTCACCTCATAGTGAGACAGACAGACAGGCAGGCCAGTCACTAATTGCAATCCCATTGTGATTTTGTTGGTCCCACATTTACAGTAGTTCATGAAGTTTAACTGCCTAATCGCAAGTAAACAGCAGCTTGTAAACAAAAGTCACATGGGCTTACAAGTAGCATTTCTGCTGCGCATGACTGAGCATGACTGATTGTGTTTTGCCCCTGCTCCATTTTGTAATGTTGTGCTTTACAAGCATGATTAACTGCAGCATCACATTATTCTCTTGAACTGTGATTCATCCAGATATAACCATGTTGTCTCTCTGTTTCCTCCCGAACAAACCTTATGCCTTGAAACACCTAAAAGTACGAACAGATAGTGGTTTTACTCTGTGGATGATTGTTGGCATTGGTCTCACCTGTTCACCCAAACAAAAGTTAAAGAGTAAATAACCCAGAGTTGCCCAGTATGAAAGCACCCTGTTGGACAGATGGGCACTTGGACAGGTGGACAGACAGACAGGTAGCCTGGCAGGACGGAGGGGATAGCAAAGAGCAGCAGTTAGTGAGGTTGAGAGCACTTACTGTCGGCCCTTCAGTGCAACACATGAATGAAACCTTTAGAATGGGGCTGGGCTGGGCTGGGCTGGGCTGGTGTGTGTTTGTGTGTGTGTGTGTGTGTGTGCAGGGGGTATATGGGGTCGGGGAAGGGGGTGGGGTGATGCACTTGACAGTAGTTGGGGGTGTAGTACTTGATTGTTTACTCTAGCCTGCTGCACTGAGCTATTGTGCTCCAGTGTGTGTGTGTGTATTTGTGTTTACAGAGTATGCTGTGTGTGTTTGAGTGTGTGCATGTGTATGAGTTCACAGACAGACAGGGAGATGTACAGCACAATGCCTCTCTGCTGCTCTAGGAAGGGAGGGGGGGCTTCACAAAAGACCAAAGGGGTCTTATGTTGTCCATACACACACACACACACACACACACACACACACACACACACACACACACACACACACACACATAACGCCAGCTGCCGCCCACTGCCCCAGCCCAGCATTTCTGAATTAATAATACAGAGCCAACCACTCTGGAATAATAGTGATGCACACACACACACACATACACACACACACACACACACACACACACACACATATACGCACAAAGCTTTGCACCTGTTCACCACTGCTCAACTGGTCAGGGTTGGGCTGGTTAAGGTCCCCCATGCACACACACACACTCACACACACACACACACACACACACACACACACACACACACACACTCCTTGTTGCCTGTCTGATGTAGGCAACAGTTAGACAGCTGTGTCTGTCTCCTGACCCTCTCCATCTTGTTCTGATCGACTGATCTATTCTTATTGACTGATTGGTCCATCTGTCTCACTCTATTCCTCTGATTGGTTGTTTTTACGTCCAATGAGGCAAAAGAACAGTATAAGAATTTGAATATGAATATCAGATTTAAATGGGGAACCTCAAAGAGACCCACTCCTCTGTGCGATTATGAATGCACAATATGAATATAAGGATTACTGAAAAGAAACGGTTAATGACTGGTCAGGTAATTATTATGGTGGTCATGTCAGTATGTGAACCTTTGTGAAACCGTTCTTACAAACTTAAAATGGATAGTTTCAAATAATTTGAATAGTTTATATTCAAACTGAATTACTTAAATTGTTCTGCTGAAAAGGTAAAAGAAAGAGAATGTCCTTGATTTAAATTCCTGACATTATGACAGGTCCTACTGATGTGTTGTGGATTTTAACGTTATTTCAAGTAAGATTTACATTTAGAAAAGGATGTGCAACGTGTTGAAAATAAAGTCTATTCAATGTGAACTTCAAGGATGTTAACTAAATGAAGAAATCAATGATGCCAACACACACAATGCCATCCAAAGGAGAGAACAGAGAGACGCAATATACCAGCAATCAGTGCAATTTGATTAGCCTGCTCATTGCCTGTGTGTGCCTTTCCTAATCACATTGGATCCACTGCATTCTGAACACAAGCAGCATGGCTTTTTGTAACGGTTCACTAGGATTGTATTTTTTACCTTCTTGACACACTGGAACACATCCAAAGAAATGTGTCTTTGTGTTTTCAATGGCATGTTACACTTTGGTAGTTGTGTGTGGCTTTTTATGTGTGCGTGGGTGGATGGATGTGTGTGGATGTAGCGGCAATAAACTTTGTAACTGAGCTGTGTTTAATATTCTTTTTGGGTTTGATGATCTAGACATAAACCTGAGTTTGCCCCGTCTGGTTAATAGTAATAATGTTATATATGCCTCCTACTGTATGGCTACACTGTGTGCTTAACTCTTTAACTGTAGCATATGAATCAATGAGTAAAAAAATGGCGACCAAATAATGATTTATTTGTCGTATTAATGCACAGCATGTAAAGAGACAGACTAAGTAGTTACAGTAATGAATTAAGACTGTAAGCTTGGAGTTGCTGTATAGGTAAGTGACCTTCACACAGTGTGGGGTGTGTATGTGTGTGTGTGTGCGTGTGTGTCTACGTGTGTGTGGGGGGTAGAGAACTTTGTGCCTAGCACAGGTGTTGTTGAGCAGCAGCCCTCCAGCTAAGATGCTAATATGCTAACACTGCACTAATCCTAGGGTGCTTTAGGAAGCAACAGACCCCCCCCCCCCCCCCCCCCCCCCCCCCAACAACACACATGAACAAACACTTCTGTATACCACATACATTGGGCTGACCGTAATACACACACTTACACCAACTGATACATACACACATGGCCTCCATTTTCATATATATATATATATATATATATATATACACACACACACACACACCAGTGCTCTGGATTAGGATGAGAGGCGTATTGGCTGTGGTGTGTCCGTCAGTCGTTCTCCAGCTCTGTCAGCATCACAGCGGTGGCCTCCATGCTCCAGGGAGCCACCACCATCTACTGGACAGTAGTGGTACTACAGGAGAAGAGTGGAGTTAAAAGGAACATACGAATAAAAAGGAGGATAAGAAGGGAAATTTAAAAAAGGGGCTTTAGTGCTAATTTAGTAATTTCGGAGTTAAGTCGTTTAACTTATTTGTAAAACTGTGAACCTGCAATATGTTACTAGTGTATCAGTGCTTTTACCAGCTGAGGGAGCAGAGGGGGCACCAGGGCAGCCTGTGTGTGTGTATGTGTGTTTGTGTGTGAATGTGCATCCAGCACAGCCTACCAGGAGGCGCTGGCTGTGTGCAGCTGGCTGTGTAAAATCTCCTAGTGGCCCCCAAGGGATGGTCACACTCCCATGGGTTTCCACTCAATCTGGCCGCCCTGTGGCTGCCCTGCCCTGTCCTGACTCTCTGTCACTGTCATAGCATTAACCACATGCACTGAGGGCCTCTACTCTCTCTCTCTCTCTCTCTCTCTCTCTCTCTCTCTCTCGTTCAGACTCTTGCTGTCTCTTGCTCAGCCCTCCTCTTTTCCCTCATCCTGTACTCTAGCTTCTTCTTCATCTGTAGGCTGCTGTAGCCTCCATGTAGTCTCATTCAACAGACTGAGCCACAGGCTTGAACAATTACTCTACCACTAAACCTTTAAACCCAGCTGCAGCCCCAGCTTCACACTGAATTGTATTCTTTAATTCTTGAAATCTTTTCCCCCTTCGTTCTTGTCTTGTATGATCATTACACAAAAATGCCTTCTGAGCTTTTACAGGTAGCACACAGCGCCACTTTAATGTTGTCAGTGATGGCAGTATTTAAAGCACTCATGCACACCATAAAACACTCAAACAGCAGTCCAGCACCGATGTGCTAATGAGACTTAATGCACTGTAAGTGGATCGGCTTTAAAGAGCCTGGATTCGCCTTTAGATGTCTGAACAGACTGAAGTCAGAACTACATGGGTCGAGGTCACTCACAAAATAGACTCAAGAGATTGTGCGTTATTAGTCTCTATTCATTAATTTCTCTTGACATTGTTTTGGAGCAGTACGAGGGATTGCAAGTGTGCAGCTCTGAAACTTTGCTTGCTTCTGGACAGTCCCTCAGACAGATGTCTTCATCAAGTGTCTTACCGCACAGTTCCCCACTTTCATAACCCCTAATGAGTTTCCCTCACTTCCTTTACCCCTTAGTTACTTTCTTGATGTTTAGCTAACCTCTCCTCCTCCTTCTCCCTGTGTATGCTTTTACTCTAAGCCGCTAACGCTCACATACACAAACACATGAAACCCCTCCCCATGCTGTTGTGTCTTGACCTTTTATCTATAAGGGGATCAGCTCAGGCAGCCGGCCAATCATTTCAGTGCAAAACCACCCATCAGTTTGACTGCATACTGCTGACGTTCGACGGTGAATCCTCCATACTGCTACGCTGAGCAGTTGTGATTTGCGTCGCATTGAACTTTGATACTTGTAGCCTACTTACTTTAATATAATTGTATAGTACATTTGACAAAGTTGGGATACTGTTGAAACATGATAGTTCTTTTATTTTTTTTAAATCTTCGATTAATATGTCAACAGTCTGGTCCATACAATGTCGGACAAGAGTGAAGAATGAATTACAAGTTTCCAGATCTCAATGTGACCTCTTCATAGCTTTTATCTCACCAACAGTCCCAAATCAAAAGATATTCAATTTACAAGGATATAAGAAAGACAAAAGCCGGAAATTGTTGCTTTTAAGAAGTGACCACCAGCCAACCAAGTTTGGAGTTTTTTTTTTGTCTTTTTGAATGACTTAAATTATTAATCTAGCAACAAATTTTTCATCAACTTTCAACCGACTAATCAGTTAATCGACTTGTTTCTGCACTGAAACAAAATGCAGTTTTGTCAGTCATCAGCACACATACAACCAGCCCGTCAGGTTTGAAAAAAGTCAACCTCTAGGTGAGCTAACTTATCTTCTCCTTTGATCAGTCGGGCGACCAACCAGCTCACTAGGTTAGTAAACTTGTATTCTGTCCCATTACAGCCAAACGCTCTGTTTTACTGCTCTGAAAGCCGAATGTGTGTGTGTGTGTTGTTATGTGGCCAGACGACACATTCCTCTCCCTGTTGGTGAGCTGCTGTGTATGTGCTGGAACGTGGCAGAACCTCCCCTCCATCCGTCTCCCCCCTACCTCGATACACCACCACCACCCGCCACCCTTCCAGCTCCCAGAGCGCCAGTCACACAGGCCCGTCTCTGCGCCATCTGCATATCAGCTCCAGCCTTGGCCAAAGCTTTAAATTAAATCCCTGTTTGGGTTGATTAACAAATGGCTGGTGAGCTCACATAGTTATGCCGTTATTTATTTATTTGTCATCAAGGTTTGTCGTCTGTTTCGTTCACTGCTGAAACGTGGCATCCGGCAAAGCATGAGAGCAGAGGTGTGCTGGTGTCCTGAAGGAGTTGGTGCGAGACAGAGAGGCTGGAAAGTTTGTTTCATTCCTGTTTTGCTGGCTGACGTTCAGCCTTACCATTTGTACCTGTTTCCTATTATTCCTCTCTGCATTTCCCTCTCATTCTCTCCCTTTCCCCCCTCTGTCCTGAAATGAATAGTTAATCAGAGCGCTAATTGAGTGACAGTTAGTCCGTGCGTTGTTGTAATTGTCCAATCAGAAAGTTTGGAACGGGCAGAGTCGCAGCTGATTCATCTCTGCCTCTTACTGCTAAATCCGCAAGCTGCAACTGGAAGATGTGCCAGCAAGATTCATTTCTCCTAGAAATTCCAAAATAACTTTTAAAAAGTCTAGTTCCGTCTTTAAGCCTTAGTTTGGAGCTCATACCAAAAAGGCAGAAAACAAAAGGTTTAGGGGTAGAGACTTGGGGAAAGTTAGCCACCTTTTACTCATTCTGTTTTTGTCCCTTCTTCTGTCAAACACATGAATAAAGCAAAGTATAGGCGATATTTGTATCTAATTGTGAAATTGTTTCGACTTTGTTGAATATTTGTCAATGTAATTTTATAATTTTTTTTTTAAAGAAAATGAACTGTAAGAGTTAACAAAAGTATGCATCCAATAAAGACATCCAGTGAGATGGAAGAGAGTACTTTCCTCTACAAGACGTGTCCTCTGTTCCTTAGATCTTTTCGCTCACCCACGTTTGTCCTGTATTCCTGATATCCTGACGTTCTGAAAAGAAACAGGAGTGTCCTGTTGTCTTAAGCACTGTAGAGTGTATTATTTACTAATTGGCCTTAAGGGAAAAGTAAAGTTTGCGTAGAAAACTAAATGAAACTGAAATAAGGAGTCGGAGAGAGATGGTGTGGGAAGGAGACCGGCTGTTCTGTTTTCTCCAGCAGTCCAAACTAGAGACATGTGGCTCCCCAGACAAGCTGTCCAGAGTGGGAGAGCTCGCTGGACTCATTACAGGCAGGGCCAAGACGGGATAGCTTGACAGAACACCATTGGATCATTTGGAGGATTGGAACAGTCGAAACAGAATTGTGTTAGTTTGTATGTGCATGCACGCGTGCCTGTGTTTGTTTGGAATGCCATGTGTGGACAACTGTCCATCTCCTCTCTCCGTCTGTGCCACCCCTGGCTGTCCCCTCCCCCGCCCCCCAGTGGACGTGTACACACTCGCACAAACACACGCACACGGACACACACTCACGCTGTCCAGGCCCGGCCAGAAGGATTTGCTTAAATGTTTTCAGTTGTACTGGACAGCTGAGCGATGAAGTGGCCAGCCACAGGCTTCCATTGGTTGGACACTTCATCAGGAAACTGACTCAGAGAAATGACTGGACTTGGACCAGCAAGCCGGTCATCTCTGCCAGTTTATAATAGTTTTATCAGTTTAACTTTATCTTTATCCTCATCTATCTTGTCAGTAAGTACATCTCTCTGTTTCCTGTCCACTGTGAAGGTAACCAGAGTTTCTCTTTTACAGGTCATAATTCTTTCCATCATTAGTTTTTATTAGTTAAATATTTAATCCTAACACAATAGAAACACTTGTATAATACTTACTCTCCAGGGATGCAAATACCCATAATGCAACCCTGATGCCTAGGTTTATATTGGCTCTTGGTTTGATCAGAATGTATGATATTAATACTATCATTATTATGTATGATATTCTCTTTCTACTCACTTACAACCTCCTTCCTTCTATCCCTTTTTTTTTTGCTTTGCTTTCTTTGATACAGTTTTTCATTCTGCCTCCCTCCATGCTCCCATTCAGCTGCTCTCACAGCGCTCTGTCTATCAGTACCAAGCGATCCAAAGAAGATACTCTTGTTTCTGAAAAGAACAGGAGAAGGAAATGGGAGAGGGAATAGAGATTGAGAGAGGCGAGCGAGAGGTGTGATTGGTAATCCTGATGACGACGCACTGGCACACAACAGCATTTTCTTATTCTTCTAAGCCGCTATCACCCCCCC
>NW_022280033.1:5147148-5155677 GCF_004355925.1 Anarrhichthys ocellatus | reverse complement strand
TGTGTGTGTGTGTGTGTGTGTGTGAATTTACATTGAAAGTCTGCCGTGTGTACGACCTGAGTGGTGTTGTCATTAACCTTCCTGTCTATATTTAGGCTGAGCCATGACGTGCTGTGCTGTGCCACACTTAAACAGAAAGTAATTGGAAGAAGGGATAGCCGAGGATGGAGAGGGGGGAAGAGGAGGAGAGAATGACAGAAGACAAGAGGAGAACAGAAGGGAGAGGGGAATGGAGGGTGATGTATGTAGAACAAAGAAGAAGAGGGGGAGATGAGAGGACAGAAGATGGATCATTATGCTCTTTTACATCAGCTCTTGTCCCCAATAACCAGAGAGACTGCTGAGGGACAATGAAGATGCATTCCTTCCCACAGCGAGCTCACAGCCCCATCTGGCTTTGTGTGCGTACGTTTCTGCGTTTGTGTACTGTATTATGCATTTGTGTAATAATGGCCTACTGTATTGCCCATTTTCCCAAAAATGTGTCTCTTCGGATATTATGTGCAGCAACACATAATATCCCTTGGCACAGGAAAGCACCTTTATTTGAATCATCGGTGGCTGCTGAAGTTATTGCCTATTTTTAAACTAACAAATTTAAAACCAAGCTGCATCTTTTCTCAATTGTGCAGTAAATGGCAACATGGGCTGTTTAAGTTCAGGAAGTAGGCCTGCGTCATTTTTACTACAGGCCTTTTTCACAGCAGAAAAGTAAATATAAAACAGAAATTGTTATTGTAGGAAAAGTACTACTAATAACAATACCAATGTTCTATTCAAGTGTACCAGTAAGCTTTGTATTGCAAGTACATTCATGCAGGATGGAGTGAAGAATATGTTGAATGAAATACAAAGAAAATAATTGGATAAAGAAGAGAAAAAAACCCACCAACCCTCATAAAAGACATTGATAAACAACTTGCACACACGCACACACACACGCACACACGCACACACCGTAACTACTCATAAGTCTGGGTAAACAGAAAGGTTACTTTTAACATGGTTACAGTTGTGATTCTGTTTTCTTTCTCCGTCTTTGGACTCTTTGGTGCAGACATGTTGTAATTGTACTGCACTGTCCTTTTGGCTGCCTGTTTCAGAATGTCAGCTGATGAAGACGGAGAGGCCGAAGCCAAACACCTTCATCATACGCTGCCTCCAGTGGACCACAGTCATAGAGAGGACCTTCCATGTGGACTCGCCTGATGAGAGGTCAGTGACCCAAAACACTCCCAGTCCAGAGCATCCTCCAGTTGTTGTTGGTCAGTTATCAACGAGGATGTAAATCTGTCTAATGAGCGCTCCAATCTTGTACATCAGGTGAAGTCTGGCTTTATTCAAGTTTAGATGCTATTTGTATTCTTTAGCCAGAGCTGTCGTTAAAGCCAGAAGTGAAAAATAAGCCTTTTTATGTACAGGTTAGAGCTAAGATTATTTTTAACAAATGGGTTATTGAATGCATACTGCCCTTATTATCATAGACCGCCTGGTGTTTATCTCACAGCAGCAGTTTGGATGATATATATATACATACATACATACATACATACATACATACATACAATCTAGTTAAAACCTGCCAGTTAAAACACCCAAGTGTTTCAAAAGTCATATTTTTCTTTTCAAATATTTGAGGAGGCATTTCTGAAATCCCACTTTGGCGGAGGATGTTAAACTTAATTCCGTTTCAGTTCAACTACAATTTCTAAATAAATATAAATATATATCATTTATTTATTGTGGGTAAAAGTACTGCATCATCAAGGGCAGAGGTTTTGTGTGAGGAGGTTTGTACTGTAGATTTTTTTTTGGGGGGGTCTGTGTGTGTGTGTGTGTGTGTGTGTGTGTGTGAGGGAACGAGAGAGGGTAAGAGAGACAGAGTGGAAAGGAGACCTTTCAAGTAGCGTTGGCATAAATTCTCCAGCTGCTCAGTTCCTTTCTGAGGAGCTGAGGTGTTTATCTCCAGAAAATGAACAGCTTTGCCCAGAAGACCACAGATGCTTCTGTGCATCCTTTGAGTTTGTGCGGGTTTTAATGTGTGTGTGTGTGTGTGTGTGTGTGTGTGTGTGTGTGTTACAACTGTCTGTCCAACTTTGTCTGTTATTTGTTGCTTTATAATAGTTTTGCCTCCAGATGATCAAATAAGCATAGTAGTGAACATAAAGCTAATAACTTTCTGTATTTTATAAAGTCAAGTTGTATACAAGATGCAAGTGGACGAATGCAAGCTCCAGATGTGTGTATGTTTTGTTGAAGTGTGTGTGTGTGTGTGTGTGTGCAAGACGTGTGCATCATTGAAGTTTAAGTGGGTTGGAAAGAAGTGTGTGTGCGCCACAACTGGGTGTCTGTGTTTCTCTGTGTGTATGTGTGTGTGTCACTGTATTTGTTGTACTGTACCAGTGCTGGCAGGACTCCAACTACCACAGCACCAGCCGTGAGCAGAGGGTGGCACATGTTGGCATGGTGCCCAACTGTAGGCAGGCCCATTATCTCTCATTAGCAAAAAAAAAACCTCATTATACAAAAAACACTTTAACCAAGGGAGAGAGCATTTATCTGCTGCCTGACCTTGAGAGAGTTCCCATTGCTTTTCATGTTGCTGCACGCACACACCTCGTGGGTGCCACAAATAGTGTGCTCCATTGTTGTAGATGGAGTGTAACTTGAGTTTGCCCTTGTTTTGGAGTGTGTAGGGTACACTCAGAAGTCTTTGCAGTAGAAAGGGGTTTCAGATCTTAAAAACACTGCTCTGTTTAGGTTCAGATGGATGTTCTTCCAGATCCCTCAAGGAAACATATGCATCTAACTCAAAGCAAAACAAAAGACACAGGGGTGATCGTTTGGGAGTCAGACAGGTTTCATTATTATGATCTCCTCGCGGCTTACACTGAGTAAGTATATTTGAAAGTACAAATCCCTACTTGCTTCTCCGGATAGCAGAGGATTTGTGAATATTTGAATATGATCTTTGGTTCACCTTCGTTACGGCTCTTTAGTGTTTTCTGCTAACATGTAAATATTGTACAGTTCCACAGGATTAATATTGTTTTAGTGAAGATCAGTGGGGGGAAATCAAGAGAGAATTTCTGTCCTTAGGAACCAAAATGTTCAGTATTTTCATTTTATGTTTAAAATCAGAAATATTCCTGATAAACTATATTATCCTCTTATGTGCAATTAACTAGATTTATAATTTCTAGAGTTAAAACCATAGAAATCTAAGAAACTGAACTTCAGTTCAGTCTTCTCTCTTGGCCCTGTTTATAAACCATTATATTCATCATCATTAAATACAGTTAACGTGTCCACAAATCCTGATGCATGGCGGGCCTTCTGCTACAGATGATGGTCTCTCACGCACACACACACATACACACACACACACACACACACACACACACACACACACAAAATTGAACCCACACCCATTTCATTTCAACAGATGTTGAACAGCACCGTTAATGGAAAGTCAATGGGGAGGAACAATGTTAGCAAACAACAATGCATTGTTCCCGCTAATGCATGGATGTGCATTTACATTTAGATACACGCAGACACACACACACACACACACACACACACAGACTGGTAGGCATTAGTTCTGCACCATGATCATCGCTCATTTGGTTGATTCTCTAGTTGACCATGTTTCCTCTCTGTTGCACAAATAGGCATTTATGTTAATTGTGAACACCTTGGTGCCTTCAAAAACCTGGTTAAATTAGTGCACTAGCCATCCAATAGGAGAATCTGTGACCAATATTTAATGTTACACGTGTAATTAATTGTTACTTGTGTTAGTTTCAGTTAATTGTTACTATCTGTATAAATATAATGTATGTATGTACAGTTGTCTGTTAGTAAAGCATTTTCTGTCGGGCTAATACTAGACAGGGAACAGTAGCAATAGTAATATGACGGATACAAATGATACCTTTGCTTCTAACTTGATGTTAATTTATTTTAAAGTGACTAGGGCTGTAAATGATGACTTTCTTTATTGATTCATCAGATCATTTTCTTCTTAACGGCCATTAATCAAGAAAATCTGATCTTTTTTTTTTTTATTAGTGCCCGTTAAAAGTCCCCTTTGCTCAGAGCGACATGTTCAGATTGCTTGTTTTATTTGGCCACCACTTCACCCCCCATGATATTCAGTTTATTATCACATATGACCAATATGATATTTTTACTTAGAAAATTACTAAAATGATAAATGGATTGATTATCAAAATGTTTTCTGATTAGTTTTCTGTCAAAAACACTTTTTACATTTGTAAATTGGACCTTCCCAACATGGAAGAACACTGGATTTCCATTACAAAAAGGAAATATAAAGGATCACGTCTCAGTCATTTTCATCCAATCAAACAGTAATGTGTGTCAGAAGCAGTGGATGGGATACAGTAGGTGTTGGTAATGCTGCTTCCCTGAACCTTGTCTTGTTGTGTGTCGTAAACTCAGAGATGAGTGGACAGAGGCCATCCAGATGGTGGCTGACAAGCTGCAGAGACAAGAGGAGGAAAGATTTCAGTGCAGCCCCACCTCCAACATCGACAACATGGTCGAGGAGGAGATGGACATCTCCACCACACACCACAAACGCAAGGTAACAACACCAGAGACAACAGGAGCGCACACATACATACCAACACACACTCTCGCACACTAAATACTCAAAATACAGAAATGATTCATTAATGTCAGTAGAAATCAATTTTTCAATGTATAGATTGTCATATATCAAAGGGTTGTTCAAGGGGAAGTTTTGATCTGACAGTAGCACTAGACGAAATATCAGAGGGTCACTAAGATAGTTACATGTCATCCAAGAGGGAACATTAACATTACTACTGAATGTGATGGCGTTGTGACCAACAGAGCAAAGGATTAAACAAACACTGCCATGCTTGGGATCTGTCGCTTTTGAAACTTTGTACTTTTTTGACCGAAATGTAACCGGAGCACTAAGTATTAATGTCTATCAAGTAGAGAAGGTTGGCATCAGCTGTCAGGTCAGACTAGTAATCAACTCCTGATTTAAATTAAAATTATGCAAAATTAGGCTTTATTTGTATTTAGTTCTTGGCTGCTTGTGTTTAGATAACATTTGGCATTTGAGAAGTGTGGCTTCTTTTGGCAAATGAAAAAAGGAGTTTGTAGAAAACTATGATTACATTCCTCAAAGAAAGGTATTTGTACTTAAACATATTGTACTGGCAGTAGTATTGAAACATTTCAAACAATACACTGCTCTATGGACATTAAGACATCGAAACCCATGAACTATTCACCTCGAAGCGTAGATGAATTGCTGACATTCTGCCTTTCCCCTCCCCAAGACAATGAGCGACTTTGACTACCTGAAGCTGCTGGGAAAGGGAACCTTTGGAAAAGTAATTCTTGTCCGAGAAAAGGCCAGCGGGAAATACTACGCCATGAAAATCCTTAAAAAAGAAATCATCATCGCCAAGGTTAGTCTGGCTGACTGTTGGTCTACTGATCGAGCTTTACATCTTTTTTTTTTTTTTTTTTTACTGAAATGTATTCAGTTATTTATTCTGACTACATTTAATTTTGAGGACGGTGTCAGATGTCAGTGTCTGATGTTTTTATTGCATTTCATGGAGTGCTCTTCAACTGTGTTCTTATTCATTTGGCTGATTAAAAATGTTTTTACCGTGTCTGTGCAGGATGAAGTGGCCCACACACTCACAGAAAGCAGAGTACTGAAAAACACCCGACACCCCTTTCTCACTGTAAGTACCTCACACACACACACACACACACACACACACACACACACACACACACACACACAACACAAACGGTTTAGATTCAGACATCTGTGTTCATGCAAATGTGCCGACATCTGTAAGAGCGCATGTCGCATACGCAGACAGCATATTGATCCTATACATACCTGAGTCTCTTGAGGCTAATTATGAGTTAGACATCCAATTGTTGTACATTAACGACCGCATCTGTTAGCTTTACACTATGCCTTTGATGTACACAAACACACACATAAGCCGCTGCTCATTTCTGTCACACTCCCTAAAAAGCACACACACATAAATGAACGTACACACACGCACTGTTGTGAGAGCAATCGCATCTGAGTTTACCCCTGTCACATCTGCAGCCGCAAAGAGACTCCGACCAACTGTTCTTTCGTTTAGCAGCTTCCTCCCTCGACAGAAAACGCGCACCTATTTGCCTGGAATAGGCAACATGAACTGTTTGAAGCTGTGAATGATCACGTTTTGCTGCTCCTGCTGTTTTAGCTCGAATGGGAACAGACTTCTTGTTGCGTACAAAATGGTTCTCTCGTTCACTTCACTGTGCTCTGTGTAAGGAGTGTCGATAGAAGAACATAATGTGTTATATGGAAAATCAAAAAACAATGTTTGATGCTATTCAAGTTATCCATCTGCACAGAAATATAAGAGAGAACTATTGTGTCAGTAAATGTATTATAATAATGAACCCTCGGTTTGTAACAATCACTTGTGCACTACTTTCCCCTTTGGTCTGTGGGATCATTTGAGTCCACTATATATTGTATGATTTAATAATCTGGCTAAATAGGGGCAAATTGTGTGTGTGTGTGTGTGTGTGTGTGTGTGTGTGTGTGTGTGTGTGTGGTTCTCGTTTCAGTCATTGAAGTATTCATTCCAGACTAAAGACCGCCTCTGTTTCGTTATGGAGTATGTGAATGGAGGAGAGGTAAGAGACACACACACGCACACACTTTCATGATGGTTGTGCTGTATGTGGTTACCCATCTTTGTGTTACTGCTTTAAACAGACAGTTAAACCACATCTCCACAACACCAACTGACATTGATTCAGCACCTATTCCACTGTAAGCTCTAAGCTGTGTAAAAACAGATCAAAATGGCAACATATTACCGGTATTTAAAAATATACATTTCTTAGCTCTTTTGTTTACATTTTTTAGAGTAAATATTTGTCTAAAATACGAATTATGTATCACGGTTATTAAAAGCGTTTTCAATAATAATAATGTATCCCTTTCCTTTACCAAAATACTGCTTTTTTTAGTTTAGTTTTTTTATATATGATTTCAAGGATGGTTTCTTAAACAATCGCCTGTTTTTTTTAGTTTTTTTTTAATATGTCTCACAGATAAATAAACAGTGTTTTCATGGTGAGCTATAGTGTAAGTGGAGATGTGTGAAGTTTGACTGTTCGATTGCTTTCTAACAGTTAATTTGCCAACCAACTGGCCTCTCGCTTTCCTTCTCGTCTCTCCTATCCGCTCCATCCCTGAACTGCTCGTGTCTATTTATGAACACACCTATGGGGCAGATATAGCCAGAATGACAGTCGGAGACGAAATGAGTTTGGATTCCCCCACTTTTCCATTTCTCAGATTTTTAATCGGGCCATTTTTGCAATCTTGGTTCATTCCCTCAGTGTAACTGTCACCTGCTCCCCTCCCAGATAGTTAGGCAGTTCAGCCAGTGCCAGGCCTGAGCAAACACACACACACACACACATACAGAAAACACCAGCAAACACTCACATACTTAGACAAACACACACAGCAAATTTTTACCTCAACGGACAAATTGTGACCACACATGCCTCACAAACAACCACAAACACACACACACACACACACACACACACACACACACACACACACACACACACAACCCATTACAAACCTGCCACAGTCACAGCTGCCAGTACACTGATGAAGGCCCACCTGTCGCGTTACCCCCTCTCACCGCACCCCGCCACACACACACACAAACACACACACACACACACATTACACACGGACACCATTTGAGCAAGGTGGTCTGTGAGCATCACTCCAGCGGCCATATGCAAACCTCCCTGAACAATTAATGGGTAGATGTGCGCCCCTTGGCCTCATGGGTAATTTGTACGACTTGACTGGTGCGCCGCAGCAGGCTGGTGTCATTTTGGTGCCACATGTGTAGCTGTGTGACAGTGACAACTTGACAACTGACGGCTAGGGAGAGAGTGAGAGAGAGAGAGATTAAGGGAATGTGAGGTGAGCGACTAAAAAGGCAAGATGAAGGAAAAAACGGAAGGTCGCGCCACCTAGTGAAGAAAACGAGTTGCGTACTCTTTTTAAGTATGAAAGTGAGCTTCCTGCCAAAAACAGGAAGATGGATATGAGGATTGAGCAAATGAAGACAGAGGCTCAGGGGGCAAGGCCAGTTAGGCCACTAATGAGTGCTGCACTGGAGGCAGTTGAAATGGGTAGGGTGTGGGGGGGGGGGGGTGCTGGCGGCGGCGGCGGCGGCAGCGGCGGTCGGCCTGTCTTTAACTAGACTGGTGTATTGATTAAACCCTTGATTTGGCCCCCGTTGCCGAACTCCACACCAGCACCGTGCCAACCTCGCCCAGAGGGTAACGTGGAAGAGGTATGCGAGTGTGTGTGCATGGCGAGGGGGGGCTGCTAGATGAGGCGCCAGCTGCCGAGCGCCTCCACCCGCCCTCCTCCGAGACCCCCCCCCCCCC
>NW_022280033.1:5143690-5147048 GCF_004355925.1 Anarrhichthys ocellatus | reverse complement strand
TCTCTCTCTCTCTCTCTCTCTCTCCCCCGCCCTCTCTGTCTCTCCCTCTCTCTCACCCTCCCTTTTCCTCCCTCCTTCTCCCGCAGCTGTTTTTCCATTTGTCAAGAGAGCGGGTGTTTTCCGAGGAGCGCACGCGCTTCTACGGCGCCGAGATCGTCTCGGCTCTAGACTACCTGCATTCAGCCAAGATTGTGTACCGGGACCTCAAGGTAAACAGAAACAGAGAGGGGAGGCTGGTTGGGGGGCATGAATTAGAGGGATCAGATATTTGAGGGAAAACTTTTTTTTGTAGCCCCCCACCTTGTGTTCCACAGTTTGTTGTTTTTTTTTTTTCATCCAGGAGAGGAGGGGCTCAGGATGTGTGGTAATTAAAGAGAGAGACAGGGACAAGCTCACACAGACATGAAGTGGAGACAGGAAGGGAAGGAGAGAGGAAGGGATGGGGTGCTGTTGCCACAGAGGTAGAGGGGTAGATGGCTCTGTCTGAGCGTCTGCCTGGCAGCCTTGGCCCCAGCCCTGCTTCCAGCAGCCAAGAAAACAGAAAGGAGAAAAAGCAGACAGAGAGTGAGAAAAACACTTCAGCCATTAAAATTAAAAGGTTGAGTGGCTCCAGTACACGCCTGAAGTTTATTTCCCTCCTCTGCATTTGTGTGCATCTGTCTGAGTGTGTGTACTGCCACTGTGTGGGGTAATGCGATATGGTTTTCTTTGACCTTACCGTACAGAAAAAGTATTAAAGCAAAGAGAAGCTGTAAAGTGTTGATTCTCAGAAGGAAATATTAGATTCAGTGTTTCAGATTCTGATGGTGAAAGTTGTGTTTTGTGATATGATGTGTGTTTTGTTTACCTTCCAGTTGGAAAACCTGATGCTGGATAAGGATGGCCATATCAAGATCACAGATTTCGGCCTCTGCAAGGAGGGCATCACAGACGCTGCTACCATGAAGACCTTCTGTGGCACGCCCGAATACCTCGCCCCTGAGGTAAGCTTTTAGTTTTCTTATCTGTTTTCTGTTTTCTCTGTTTTGAACTCTCTCTCGCTTTATTCGTTTCCTTGCTTTACCTTCATCCTCTAAGATGTTTCTATCATAATACTGAATATATTTTTACCTCTTTCACCATTTCCACTTCTTCAGTCTTCCTCTCCCTTCTTGCTTTGATCTTCACCACCAATTACCCATCTTTACAATATGTAGTCCTATAGCGCAGTTAGTTAAGAGTACAATAATAGAATAACCTTCAATTTCTGGGTGTTTAACAACCAAAAGTAAGGTATGAAGTATACGGTCAAATATATTGTCCAAGCATCTACAACTACTGACAACCCTAGGAAAAGTAATTTAGGATTAAATATCAGTATCAAATCAAAAGGGACCTATGCTATAATATAATATAATCAACTGATAAATGAATCTCAGGGACTGTGTTAAATTCTGTAAACTAAACAGACTGAGACTTTGTAATACATGAACGCATCTGTGGCATCTACACATGCACCCTTAAGTCATGAAGTGAAGTACTTTCTCACCGCCCCGTAGCCATAATACCCTGAGTTTTGTAAGGACTCTGATGTTTGAAACCTTCTTACAGTGGAATTTATGCATGTACATTTTAATTTGCAGATTTCACAAGCAAACACTTTCCATAATATCAGGGTGAACAGTAAATATGCAGCTTATGCGTGTGAATGAGGGTGTTGGTTGGATTGGAAAAGGGCACGGCACACGCACGCACACACACACACACGCACACACACACACGCACACACAACCAAATAACTACATTCTTGTAATAGTTTTTTTGCAGCCATCCGCTGTCCAGCCATCAGCGCTGCTTCACTTGAAGGCCAGCAGATCAACTGGCGAGAGCGTTACAGGACTGTGGGTGGTGGAGATGAAGGCAGGAGGAGAGAGGCATAGTGTATATCCCACTTGAAAAAGTATGGAGGACAATTTGGCGCAGCATTTTGTGCTTTTTTTTTTAGAGTCCCTTCCTTTGCGTGCCAAAAGCTGATTGGAGGCTGTTGGTTATTTTTCACAGGATGTGCGTCTGTGTGCATTTATGTGTGTGCGCGTGTGTGCTGTGTGTGTGATTGCAGTAGAAAGTGCAGGCTAAAGCGAGGCAGATGGCGGCAGATGGGCGAGGTTGGAGGAAGGTGCTCGGAAAAAACCTGGAAATCTACACTACCGCCGCCGCCACTCACCCGCCCGCACGCTCTGCTCGCCCGCCCGCGTGTAAAAATAACACAGTTTGCTCGGAGCCAAGTTACAGAGATGCAAAGTAGCCGGGATAGAAAAGAGAGGGGTAGGTGGGGGTTGAAGACAGAGGAAGCTGAGAAGGGAGAGAAAATATTTCAGGGTTACAGGAGTGAAATTCAGACAGTTCCCATGTTTGCCGTCACTGCAAAGGGCAGATGAGAAGTGAATAAAGAGGATTTGTGTCTGCCCGAAGAAAGTCATACACTGATACCTCAGCAACACAACGCTGTAAAGTGAATTACTCTTCGAATGATTGTTTCAAGGACTGTCATAAATCCAGAAAGATTAATGAACAATAAGCTGTGGGAAAGTCCTTGTTAAGGGATAGAAAACCCGTATCAGAGAAAACACATATGGAGTGTTTGTCTCTATTTTCTCAGATTCAGACTTTTCCTATCTATTTTTTGTTTTTATTTTGTTACGTCGGGCATTGTGATTCTAGTTTTTTTACTGTAACTACATTTTTCATAAACCTAGCAGCACAGTCAGCCGTTAGTAAAATATTCAACATGAACATGAGCATGAATCATATCCAAATGATGACACTTCGGAGATAGAAGGTCTCTGCGTGACACCGACATATGTGAGTGTATGTTAACCGTGCCCAGTATATGAGGTGTGTGTTTGTGTTCCCAGTAGCCTGCTGGGTATCTGGGCTGGTACAGCCACAGGCTGTGTGTGCCCATCCCGTCCCATCTAGTCCTGTCCAGGCTGCCAAAGCCCCTGCCCCGCAAGCAGCATCTAGTTGCCACATGGCTGCCCCATAGGGACCAGGACAGGACAAGACCTTCTTTCTAACGGCTGCTTTTAATCAGAGTTTTTCTCTTCTCTTCTTTTTACTCTGCTTTCTTCTCCCTTTCTTCTCTTCTCTCTGGCTGATTTATCTAATGCGTTACCTCTAATGGCATGTCCTATTTATTTGTCCTGTCTGTTTCTAAAATATACACATAATCACACATACTGTACACTTTCACACACACACACACACAGTCCCATGCCTCCATGCCTGAGGCTGTGGGGCAGCATTCTGGCTCTGTGTGGATTAATCTGCTCCCTGCCTGCAACCGAGCTGCCACCACTTTCTTTGGTCCCAGGACACA
>NW_022280033.1:5131151-5143290 GCF_004355925.1 Anarrhichthys ocellatus | reverse complement strand
ACAGGGTGACCAGCGTAATGCACACACAAAAACACACACACACGCACTCACTCATACCTCTTTTATGCACTTCCCGGCACATGTTGACTTGCACACACTGAAGCAGCCGCCTGCATCATTAGCAGTTTAGTGTCGAGTGTGTGAGCTCAGTCAGTTAATGACCAGCTTTCCGTAGCATTGAGCTGCTGTGGAAACTCGCAGGCAGCTGTTTGGTGTTTTCTCTTAGCTGGTCTCATTGCACAATGACATTTAGCATAATCTACAGCTGGGCTTGTACAACAGAACCTCACCTGCACCTGTGGCGATTGTGAATTACAACAAATCTCTCACCGAATTGTGGGCTTTAACCAGCAGTATTGCTGATCTGCAATATCAACATAACATTAAATAAGTGCCCAAAAAGCAATTACGAATCATCTGATTGCTGATGGTATCACTTTGATTATATGATATGTATTTATTAGAAGTGGCGTCATATAGATTAATTCAGAAAAATCACGCTCATGGGTATTCACCTCCATAAAACTGGCAGTTTTTAATCCAAAGCTAAAGATTTTATAAACTCAAACCATGTCATCTTTTGATACGATTGAAATGTTCATGTGCCTAAAATCTGAGGTTCAAAGCTTCAAAGGGTATGTCAGCTTGGAGCACAAGTACTTCAATATTAGGATACATTAGGATACGGAAGGTCAACGGTCCTCGATTGGGACGGGTCACGTGTCAAAGTGTACCTGAGCAATACACTGAACCCCAGGCTCCCCGGGCGCCTGTCATTGGCAGCCCACTGCTCCCTATATACAGGGATGGGACAAATTTCCCCCTTAAAGGGATCAATATAGTATAATAAATTTAAAAAAATTTAATTAAAAATGATCAGTATGCTTCTGTGTTTTTCTTAGTTTGTGTCATCAATCTCGCTTCTGGTAATGACAGATATTAGTCAGTGTATTTATAAAAAAAAAAATCCTTTGATATTATGACGTTTGCTGTATAGTTTTGAAATGCAATTTTGTAATAGTCCAAACATGCAAAAGCATACTGTACTCACAGAAACATGTTTGCATTCATGTATTTGTGCCCTTGCCTGTGTATTTGAGCGTCCACCCTGCCTGATCCATTATTAACAGTGAGTGAGATGTTGTTATTATTGGCGAGATGTATAACATATGCTGTTCTGGCTGCTCTCCAGCTATGTCTGTCTGTCTGTCTCTCTCACACATGCACACTCTCATGCATACACACTCATATGCTAAAGAGCTTATTATGTTAATTAAGGCCTCAAAAGCACCTGAAATACATCTCTTCCTGCGTCTGCCTCCCTTTTCCTCTTCCTTCCTCTTTCTCGCTCTTCCAGAGGTGAGCGAACAGGCGCACGAGTGGATGAAAGAGAAGGAACAAGCAAGGGAAGACATGATTAGAGGACTGAGGAGGCAGGATAAGACGGGATGGAGAGGACAGCGCAAGGAGAGCAGGCAGGGAATAAGAGCAGGAAGGCAGCCCAGACACAAGACTTTGATACGGGAGTGACTTCTTTCACAGAAGCTCTTTCCCAACCACACACACACACACACACACTCTCACTCTCACTCTCTCACACACACACACACACACACACTCTCACTCTCACACTTTCTCACACACACTCACACAACACAGCAGCTTACAGTACAGTACCTGTGCTAGCCAGCTTGGAGGTCGGGCTGGCCCTGACCCATGTTGCGGGCTGTTCCTGCCTTTTCCATCCAGGGACGTTCCTCTCTGTCCCTGCCAGGAGAAGGATCAGTGTGCCAGGGAGAGCTGGCAGGGACCCGAGGGGGCATCTGGTGGGCCATGCCAGCTCACTAACTCCCTTACTGTAACAGGGGCCTCTGAAGACCTGCCATCCCATGATGTTTTCCTCTGTATGTGTGTGTCCGTGTATTGAGAGAGGGGGGCTTACACCTCAGCCCGTGTTATCTGTGCTACCACTTCTGTTCTTCTCAGACAACTTTTTTTTTATTTTTATTTTTTATTATTTGTCCCTTGAGCAAAATGGCATATTGACTCTCCTTTGCTGTCTTTCCTCGCTCATCTGCCTCTTCATTGAATACCTTGGGCAGTCTTTCTTGTCCAATAAAATAAATGCAGAAATGCAGAATAAAAGCAGATGTCCATAAAACAAATGGTCCTGTTTATAAAATAAAAAAAAGCAAACATTGTGTATCTGTCTCTCTCGACACTCTTCAGGTCCTGGAGGACAATGACTACGGTCGGGCGGTGGACTGGTGGGGTTTGGGTGTGGTGACGTATGAGATGATGTGCGGCCGACTGCCGTTCTACAACCAGGACCACGAGAAGCTGTTTGAGCTCATCCTCATGGAAGACATCAAGTTCCCGCGCACTCTGTCATCTGATGCCAAGTCCCTGCTGTCAGGCCTGCTCATCAAAGACCCCAACAAAAGGTTCGCATGTGGCTTTAGTGAATGTGACGGTGTGTAAAAATGTAGAGATGTGAACAGATGAACTCAGGAGTAAATGCATGCGGGAGTTTTTCCCACTTTTATTGTTATAAGTGAGGTTGTTGCATCTACTTATCTCAGTTTGTTTTATTTTAACATTACTTTGCTGTTCACTAGGCTTGGTGGAGGACCAGATGATGCAAAAGAAATAATGAGACACAGTTTCTTCTCTGGCGTCGACTGGCAGGATGTATATGATAAAAAGGTATGAAGCAACATTATGGTAAAAATAAGTTTACACTGTGTACTGTGCCATTGTTTCATACGGTCTCATAAAGCATGACAGGATATGATGATCGCCATAAAGCAGTAGTCATTTAAATCCCTATTATGATGCGTGACCTTCATCCTGGATGTCTACGGTATGTTTCTTTGTATAACACCACCGAGTAAGAATCAGGTTCTGTCCTCCTTTCTTTCCCTTCCTTTCCTCTCTCCTGTCTCCTCCCGTCATTTCCTTTCCTTGTGGTAAAACAAAACAAAAGTTAAAACATAAATGCGATACATATTCACTTGAAGCACACATCACAGTTTTATGCCTCTTTTGATAAAAAATGTCTAATTGGATGAAATGATAAAATGAGGACATTTTGGACGGACATGAATGTGAAATACAACTTGACTGGTTGGCAGAGAAATGGCATACTATGCTATGACTTATTACTTTTTTATCACATATTGTGGCATTTATCATGACAAACTATAGTATGACTTCTTTATGACTTTGTAGGCATACTATGGTGTTTTTTTAATGACTTTTTAATGACATTTGTTATGACATACTATACTTTGACTTTTTTATGACGTATATTACTATGACGTTTTATGTCATTTGTATGGCTTTCTATACTATTTTTTCTATTCCATTTTTTTGACATACTATATTATGACATTTTTTGACTTTTTATGACACACTAAACTATGACATTTTTTACGAGTTTTTATGACACACTAAACTATGACATTTTTTACGAGTTTTTATGACACACTAAACTATGACATTTTTATGACTTTTCATGACATACTATACTCTGACATTTTGTATGCTAAGACTTTTCATGACTGTTTTGTGACATACATACTTTGATGTTGCATTTATGTGGTATATGCTACATAACCATTGGTCCAATGGGGTGCCCCAACTCCAGGAAGTTTTGTGACATCCAGAGTTTGGTGTCTTTTTGCTCTGTTGTTCGAAAGTGTTTATTGTACAATGTAATCTTTCCTCTTTGTGTCGTCCTCACGTCTCCGCCCCAGATGGTCCCTCCCTTCAAGCCTCAGGTGACGTCGGAGACAGACACCAGATACTTTGATGAGGAGTTTACAGCCCAGACCATCACAATCACTCCACCAGAGAAATGTGAGTGTTTACTGTTTCTCACTCTTTCTCACACGTCTACGTACAAACATATGCCCACATTAAAACCCAGGGAAATCTCACTTTCATTTTTTACATTGCCGACGATATTCTCAGTGGAGAGAAAAATATAGAAATAAACATGGTGACAAAAGAAGTAAAGGCTCTGGTTTGAAGCGTGTTTGTGTTTAGTGTTGGGTAAATATGACATGTTACAGTGAAAATAGCCACATCCCACCAAACAATGTATGTGTTGGAGTTAATATACGTGGAATTATTTCTGCAGAGGATCATGAATATTGTTAATAAAATTGTTTTATTTTAATAAATTCAGTAGATTCATTTGCACCTGATAATGATTAAAATCAGCTTTTTTCTCTTTTTTTCACTTTGATTACTTTAATAATTACCGTTTTAAGCAATTCATCAAGTGCTCGCGTTCTTTCTTTAGGTGAGATATTCAACTTGAAATAACTGGGGTAACAAACACTCGAAAAGTGCTGTTGTTTATTCAAGTGTCTCTGTAATAGTCCTCAGGCCACTTGCAGCGCTTCACAGCCTTTTGAAATAAAGACACCAGTTTCTAAATGTTGAACACTGAATTATGCATGAGTGTAACCGACGCGTTTCTCTGCACTAATGTGAGGCCCTACTTGTTCTGTAGGTCGCACATCAATTAGTGAGCCGGAGATTAAAGACACACTTGTTAATTGAATCTCGTTCCGTTTAAATCTACAGTACAACAACTTCCCAAACACAATGCTTTAAGGTTTGATTGTACTTTGAGATAAAATCAACCTGGAAATGTGTTTCCTATTTGAATCGTATGTCTTCATTTTAACTGAATAACTACTTTTAAGTGTAATTAATAATGTCATTAATTACTTCTGAATCCACGCGTTTCTTTAGTCGACGAGGACGGGATGGACTGTCTGGATAATGAGAGAAGACCGCACTTCCCACAGTTCTCCTACTCTGCCAGTGGCCGGGAATGACCTGTCCATCACGGTGACATCATCACAGCTGGTCTCTGAGGTCATCAATGTGGGACAAAAAAGACCCACAGCTTTGGCCCTCCCCAGAAAGACTTGAAGGATTTTGCCCTTCTCTCCTCCTCTTCCTCATCTCTTTTTCACCTCTGCAGTCTGCTTCTCTATTTATTTAAATTTTGTGAATCCCTTTTTAGAGAGAACTTCCAGGTAAAATTACTTTATAATCCTGCGCTGCAACCCGAGGTGATCCGAAACTGTGATGTGATCAGTTACTATGTAATGTCCCTTTATAGACAGGAGCATCACCGGTGGCCTGCTGTGCTTTGACATGTGTCGGTCCTGCCTGTGAACCAGTGAGACAACAGCTGATGCATTAGGAATTCTTTTTGTGGCTTTTTATCTGTGAGATGGCGATATAGCATTTAAGTCATTCAAACCTAAACTGCCGGTACCGGTTGTATCTCAGGCTTTTGCAAACAGACGGATGCTCTCAGATATCAGAGAGGCACTCGGGTCTGATTTCAAATCCTCTCTAAATAATTCTGGGATGGATTGAGGCTGCCTGGCATTGAGGGAGCAGTTGTCACCAGTGAGCAGAATCCTACACAGCTCATGTTGTCGAGTAGGATCTGACTCAGGTTTTCCTCAGTGCAATTCATTATTGTTGTTGCTGCTATTTCAACTACTACTACAGGTACTACTACTACTACTACTACTATATTTCTACTATTAAAACCCGGTGCTACACTATTAGCTTAATGCTGCAGATCATTATACAGGCGCCAGCAACACATCAACCACCTGTATTAACGTCTATGCTTGTACAGCTGCAGAACAGGTGTTACTTTTACTCCTAATGTACTGCTATTACACATCAAATCTGTTGATTTAAGACGACTGAAAGGATAGTGTGTGTGTGTGTGTGTGTGTGGGTGTGTGTGTGTGGGTGGGTGTGTGGTCCTATTATGGGTTTGTGTTTAAGAGCGCACCTCAAAGCACAGCAGTTCAGAAGGATGAAGCTCCAGAACAATGAGCTTTACTACATTACCCACAATGCAGTGCGAGTTGGTTGATATAACCATCACAAGGAGGTGAAGATGAGAGGAAAGCAGTTGGTTTGAATGCCCCCCCCCCCTTCCCCAACCTTCAGTCCCTCTGAGTTTAATTCTCTTCTGTCCCAAAAGGGAACACAAAAGTGAAACAATGCGCTTTACTGTGACATGTCGTCGTCACGTCTTCGGGAACCACACGGCTGTACCTCTCTGTCTTTGTGCAGGAAAGTGAAACTGCAGCAGGAACAGATTCACCACAGAGTGAAAACACAAGTCCAAGATGGCAGGTTGGGCATTGTTGATGACGATAGAGAGTGAGTACAGAAAAAAGCTCCAAGAATGATGACAAATTTATTATGATATAATTTATGACGTATTGATGACTGAGGTAACGGCTGACTTCCTGTTTCATGAGATTGTTATGAAGGGTTTTTATTAAAAAATACATTATGGTCTACCAGGAGGTACGCATCGACAGTTATGGGTTTACACAAATCACAGCAATGGCTATAATATATATATGTTCTATTTATTGTTCTACTCATCAGTTTTATATTTAACTTTTTCTATTGTTATTACATTATTCTAGAAAAAAACCTATTTCTTAGGGCTGAGAGAAGGAAAAGAAAAAAGCCCCCTCAAGAAACAAAAATGGCTGAAGAATGTAGGAGGGAAAGCAGATAGCATTCCTGCTCCATTGTTTATTTAATGTTGTTTTTGTGTTATTTTGTGACCAAAATGTGACCGCCGAGAGGTGACGGGACGCATTAAAGACAGATGGTAGTGTACTGTGAGCTAAAAGAAGGTCAACAAATATATTTATATAATCCCCTCTTCTTCTTCAACTTTATCCAAATCATCCCACAGGTGTTTGTGAGGGCTCGTCTCACTTGATTGGTTATTGACACAAACGTTCCCCGTATTTCATCTGGTCACAGGTGTGTGTTGGTGAAGGCTCAGACAGAGTTCAGAAAGACGAAGTGGAAGTTGAGCAGAAAGAAAGCTAAATGTTAAGTGGTAAGATTGGAAAAGAGTCGGTACTGAATCGTAAGAGCTACTTTTTACTGTAAGTGTGTCAAGTCAGAAAAGAGGAGAGAGAGGAATAATGGTTGGTTATGAAATGGGAGATTGTAAGGTCAGACACTCTGTCTTTAATGAGCACCGTCATTTCTCTGGTCTGGACTTTGTTTGTTTATTTGTAGTCATGTCTTCCAGTCTGACCAACACGATTTAAAATCCCCTCAATCTCTCTGTCTTCAAACACCAGGAAGCCTTATGCTTTAAATCAGAATACATCCAGCACCTCAGACGAGACAAAATCACCAGATGTGAGGAAATATATTTTTTAAAATGTGAAATTTCAACTGCATCCTAAAAGAACAACATGTCAAATATCATGTCACCTTTAATATTTGGATGACACCGATTCAAAGAGAGCACCAGGGGATGTGCTCGGATTAGACGTAGGAAGTTGTATTCCAATATTTATTTGAATGTTTTCACCATTGATGGATAACTTGAATTTATTTTCTATTTATTTTATTCGATGTAATTTTGTTTTGGAGTTCAGCAGTAAGGGGGTGTAGTCGTGTTTCACTCTGCAGTTTAAGTCTTTAGATATTTTGTTCTAAAAATAAATCCTTTTGCTTTTCTTTAAAAATATTTCTTATACGACAAATTACCTGTTTCTCCGCTGCTCTTAAGTCCACATGCTTTACTCTTGCACATCCATTAAATTGCTATTCGCTGGCAAAGGCGCTTTATGGCAGGAAGTAGAAAAGGATGGCGCTGGCCTGTACGCCGTCGTCCTCTGTCCGCACTAACCAGTCCCGAGTCAAAGTGGCACTCAGAACTCTTATGAAAAATACTTCTCTGTGATCGATTGAGCCTGTCTGGCAAAGCTGAAGCAGCCGAATAGTTCAAAATGAGTACAATTCCCACCCAGCTGGCACCCTGGACAGGCTCAAGCCAACGCTCACAAGTATTTGGAAAGCTTTGATTTGACCCAGGTCTGCGAGCAACTGAGGAGTTCTAGCTATATGTGCTCGCTTCCCGCCAAAATCATTAGAAACCAGAGTTCATAAAAGAAACTACTTGATGGCTTTGGCCGCAGCACTTTCACACGCGCAATTTTTTAATATGATCCAGAGGATTCTGATTAAACCCTGCTTTAAAGGAAGGTTTGTAGCTTCCTTTTTCTTTAAAAAAGAAAATGATTTTTAAAGCGCATCTTCCCTCCACATACGACCGATAGCTTTGATGTTGCTCTGATGTCTTCGGTTGGCGAGACCTCGGTGATTGTGTCCCACATGCCAGAGACGAGTCAGTGCTGCCGCTGCAGAATCAGTGGAAATGTTCAGTAACTCGGTCAGTCTTCATGAACTAAAATGTTCAGAAATATCTACTGATGTCACCGACTCCTCCTCCTCGTTTTAAAAAACTTTTCCCTCCCTTGGGTCTCTGACTCTCCTCGTTAAATCCTCCTTTACACGTTGAAGTTAATTTACTGGCAGCTGCCAGATGCTGATTCTAAGGTCAGAGATCATATAAGTAATACATGTTTTCCTTCAAATACTGTCAGTGGAGAAGCTGGAACTTAGTAATTCTTCTCATCGATGTGGGTTCCCCTGAAAGACTATGAATGAACATGTCAGTGATTTCTTTAACTGGATGCTTTAAGCCTCCTCACAGCTTTACTGGTGCCCTCGACTGGTGTGAACCGACAGTATGAGAGATATGTGACGCTGCACCGGCAGTGTTCACTTTTAAAGCTGCTGCTGTTTGTACTGTACATCTATCACACAACACATCCGACTCCAATCATATTTGAATATGTAAAAATCCTTTCAAAGACCTCGGCTGCTCTCTATTGATCTTGCCTGTTAATGAACCGTCGGCGTCGGCCAAAAATCACAAACCTCATTCAGCCGGCGTTTAATGCAGATAATAAGTAAATGGCTCCAGTGTTTGGAAGGATTTCTGAAAGTATTTGACCTCAGTGTCTGCAACAGAATTGCTCCCCTCTCCTTCTCTAGTACTAGACTACTATCGTCGTGATTATTAACATGAACAAGCATGAGGTGCATTTATTTATAAACGGCAAACAAAAAACGGCAAACATGTACAAATAATACAAAGTGTAATTGAGTCAATTTCATGTCCATCTACTGTAGCTTTACAGCTGTGTGAGATGTTTGTGGACGGCTGCCAGCTGTTCTCAGAGTGGGCCATGTTTCGCTGAAGCACTGTTACACTGACTTCAGCTCTCCTCTCTGACGTGTCAGCGGAGCAGAGCCGATATCGAATCTGAGACGGTGTGAGGAAACTCAGCAGATCGATCAAACGGCCTTTTTCTGTCCCTCATGCTGTCAGGATGCAGTGCTGTTGGCCAGCGAGGCCTCGAGGATGTGAAAACAACAAATTACCATCAACATGAAGCTGTTTTTTACACTGTACATCCTTAGTATTTTTACACAATGTATATGATAGGGATGCACATTATTTTCAATCTTACAGACGGCTTCAATAAAGCACTATGTCAATCTGCTGCGATGGTGTCGACTTTGTATTTGCTGTGTGGCTAAAAAAATACTATTTATCTTCTAAACTTTCAATTTAGTGGAAATATTAAGAAAGAAACCAGAAATATATCTCAGCATTAAGGATTAACAATTTTTTTTTAAACAAAATTTTATTAAAATGATAATAGCATGTCCCAAAAGCTCATTTTATAAAAGCAAGCCGAACACAACATCCCAGTTCATCTAAACATTCAACACATCACAGTAACAGTCTATCGCCAATATAGTAATAAATAAAATGGAAACCTGGTTTTCTGTTAAGTAAACATGAAGTGTATACAGTGTACCTTAATACTAAAATGATGAACACACTTGTCCCCCTGGGTAAAAAAAACAACACAAAAAAAACAATTTGATGTGTTCTTGTCAACAAAAGATTTCCGACTTCAGATCCAGATCCAAACAGACAGACGGAGGAAACCGGCAGGACAGACTCATGTGGACACAGTATTGACTCGTCTCTAGAAAGACACAAACACACATTCAATGAGACACACACACAATATCTCTGATAATGACTGGATATGAACAGAATATAGACGTGTTGTTAATGACCAGATCAGATCATTAGTCATAACGGGACAAACATCTTCTCACTGGTATTATTCTAGTAAACTGATGACGATAATGTGCACCTAGAGGTATAGATCGACACCATCACACATCCCTTTAGAAAGAAAACAGTGAGTCACACTCTGCTCTGTCTGTGTACCTCCATGTGTAGGCTTTGCATCTCCTCACTGAGTGTGTTTCTCTCCTGCATCAGCTGGTTTTGTTTGGCCAGCAGCTCATACACCTGCTGGGCACTGCTCTGACAGTGACGGTCCAACTGCTGCAGCCTGCAACACACACACACACACACACACATACACAATATTGACAAACTAAGTGAGAGGAACTTAAACTCCTGGCTGATACAAACCAAATGTTGTAAATATTGAAGGAGCGCTGGATCCACAAAGAGATTTTCTTTTTTATATCACTGGACTTTGTGTTAAGTAATCAACACTGTTTACATGAATGTGACAGCTGTGTATATTTAGTCATTTGAGATCAGACGAGGTGATTCTGAAAATGGTAATGCGGTGGTCTGATACACTGCAATTATATCGGACAATACTAACTGACATGATTGGATCGGACTGTGAATTAATCTGATCATGACTTCTGAAACCGATTAATCGTTTTGTTGAGAAGAAAAAAAATCAGTCAATAGTGAAAGATTTCAGGCGACGTCTTCACGTCTTGTTTTAGCCAACAACACAAAACCAGACAGGTTTGTTACTACGCCATAAAAATGTCATAAAAAGTACAAAAAAGTCATAGTAAAGTTAGTAATTCAAAAAAAGTCATAGCATAGTATGCCATAAAAAGTATTAAAAAAAGGAATATATTAGTTTGTCATTAAAACATAAAGTAATTGCATAGTGTGTAATGAAAAGTCATAGTATAGTATGCACTACGATGACTTTTTGATGACTTATACTAAGTGTTTTTCTGACATACTATACGATGACTTTTGTAAAACTTTAAATTCATAGCATAGTATGTAATAAAAGCCATGAAATATAAACAAATATAATAATTATAATATGTCTTATAAAACATTAAACAGTCATAGTTAAGCATGTCATAAAAAGGTCATTTTAAAAAGTCACAGTATATCATGTCTTTAAAAGGTCCGTTTAAACAAACAAATATCACCAATATGTGATAAAGAAATCACAGTACAGTATGTCATAAAGTCACAGTTTAGTTATTCATAAAAAACGTCATCGCATGGTGCGTCTGTATTTGGGATATCCTTCCTATTGTTCAGGCCACACTTCTCTGGAGAGCTGCTGTATTGCGGTACTCTCGTCTACCCACAGCGTGACGTGAAAAGGTCTTGATTTGTTCAAATGGGGATGTGCTACCCTTTTCTATTTGTGTCCATCTAATGTGTGAACCATTCCTGGCCTTGCTTTGCCTTTCCAAATGCAACATCATAAACTTCTTAATTATCCGATTGTACTGCTTGAAAATTACTAAAACATTCCTAGAGTGTGAGGACAGCCAAAGCATGTCATCCGCATTCAAAAATAATTCATGTTCTCTGTCCTCCGCCTTCAGTCCTTTAAATCTCGCTTCCGCCCTCACTGGTACTGGAGGGGTTCTAGAAATAAAGGAAACGCCTAACTTTTAGTTTTTCACTAGAACTTCATGTTTCAATGTTTGGTGAGAAAGTTGTGTGTGCAGTTATGAGGCAAAATGTTGATCAGTACTAGGACGTCCCAATTAGTGTGTCGCCTTTGACAAAACCGCTCCTGCAGACAATGAACTCTTTCACAGCACATTGGGAGTCGACACTGTGTGTGTGTGTGTGTGTGTGTGTGTGTGTGTGTGTTGGGAGGTGGTGTTTTCCAGCTGGGGTTTGGGGGTAAGGGTGTATGAATAGTGTGTGTGCTTAGTGTGTTTGGGGGTGGAGGTGGAATGTCTGTCAAGATATTTCCCACCAGCAGCTCATTATTTCATCCATTCATCCGTCCATTCATTTAGACGGTCGGTCCCGTCCTCTAGTGCAGAGGTGAACTGATTCTCACACACACACACACACGCGCGCACGCGCGCACACACACACACACACACACACACACACACACACACACACACACAC